>NW_026799994.1:0-300000 GCF_032191835.1 Heteronotia binoei
GGATCCACACCCCGAAAGTGATGAAGGTGGCGCAGACAGAGCCAACAGAGCCAACAGGACAAAATAAATAGGCTGCATTATGCAGCACAGTTGAGAAAGTGCCTGTATCCAATATACTGATGAAGTAAATACAGGATCTGAGAACAAAATTGCACCAGAAGACACAAAACACAAAGCTCCCTTACACTGAATCAGTGCTTGGGTCCACCAAAGTCAGTATTATCTACTCCAGTCACAAACACAAAGCTCCCCTTACACTGAATCAGTGCTTGGGTCCACCAAAGTCAGTATTGTCACATAAGAACATAAGAGAAGCCCTGTTGGATCAGGCCAGTGGCCCATCCAGTCCAACACTCTGCGTCACATAAGAACATAAGAGAAGCCCTGTTGGATCAGGCCAGTGGCCCCTCTCAGTCCAACACTCTGTGTCACATAAGGACATAAGAGAAGCCCTGTTAGATCAGGCCAGTGGCCCCTCCAGTCCAACACTCTGTGTCACATAAGAACATAAGGAGGGAAGGAAGGAGGAGGAGGGAAGGAAGAGGAGGAGGAGGGAAGGGAAGGGAAGGGAGGGAAGGAAGGAAGGAAGGAAGGAAGGAAGGAAGGAAGGAAGGAAGGAAGGAAGGAAGGAAGGAGAGGAAGGAAGGAAGGAAGGAAGGAAGGAAGGAAGGAAGGAAGGAAGGAAGGAAGGAAGGGGGAGGGAGGGAGGGAAGAAGGGGGAGGGAGGGAAGGAAGGAGAAAGAAAGGAAGGGAGGGAGGAGGAGGAGGGAAGGAAGGAAGGGAAGGGAGGGAGGGAAGGGAAGGAGAAGGGAGGGAAGGAAGGAAGGAAGGAGAGGGAGGGAGGGAAGGAAGGAAGGAAGGAAGGGAAGGGAGTGAGGGAAGGAAGGAAGGAAGGGGGAGGGAGGGAGGGAAGGAAGTGGGGAGGAGGAGGGAGAAGGAAGGAAGAAAGAAAGAAAGAAAGGAAGGGAGGAGGGAGGAAGGAAGGAAGGAGAAGGGAGTGAGGGAAGGAAGGGAAGGAAGAGGAGGAGGGAGGGAAGGAAGGAAGGGAAGGAGTGAGGGAAGGAAGGAAGGGAGGAGGGAGGGAAGGAAGGCCGCCCCCCGCTCCCCACCCGCTCTTTCGGCCCCCTTACCTGCTTCCAGGGCGGCTGAGAAGTCCAGCGGCTAGGCGGCGAGTCCTGCTCGGCAGCGGCCTCGCGGCGAGGGAGGGTAGGGGAGCTGCCGGCGCTGGCCTCTGGAGGCCTCCAGGGACCAGCTCCGGGCCTCTCCGCTACCGGCGCTGGTCTCTGGAGGCCTCCAGGGACCAGCGCCGGCTGCTCTGCGGCCTCTCCGCAGCCTCCGCTGGTCCCTGGAGGCCCTCCAGAGACTCTGGAGGGCCTCCAGGGACCAGCGGAGGCCGCGGGGAGGCCTTCACTGGTCGGCGGCGCTGGTCCCGGAAGGCCTTCCCAGAGGCTCTGGAAGGCCTTCCGGGACCAGCGCCGGGTTGCTCCGCGGCGTCCCCGCGGCCTCCGCTGGTCCCTGGAGGCCCTCCAGAGACTCTGGAGGGCCTCCAGGGACCAGCGGAGGCCGCGGGGAGGCCTTCGCTGGTCGGCGCTGGTCCCGGAAGGCCTTCCAGAGGCTCTGGAAGGCCTTCCTGGGACCAGCGCCGGGTGCTCCGCGGCGTCCCCCGCGGCCCTCCGCTGGTCCCTGGAGGCCCTCCAGAGACTCTGGAGGGCCTCCAGAGACCAGCGGAGGCCGCGGGGAGGCCTTCGCTGGTCAGCACTGGTCCCGGAAGGCCTTCCAGAGGCTCTGGAAGGCCTTCCGGGGACCAGCGCCGGGTGCTCCGCGGCGTCCCCCAGCGGCCTTCCGCTGGTCCCTGGAGGCCCTCCAGAGACTCTGGAGGGCCTCCAGGGACCAGCGGAGGCCGCGGGGAGGCCTTCGCTGGTCGGCGCTGGTCCCGGAAGGCCTTCCAGAGGCTCTGGAAGGCCTTCCGGGACCAGCGCCGGGTGCTCCGCGGCGTCCCCGCGGCCTTCGCTGGTCCCTGGAGGCCCTCCAGAGACTCTGGAGGGCCTCCAGGGACCAGCGGAGGCCGCGGGGAGGCCTCCGCCACCGCCGCCGGGCCCCGCGCGCGGGCGGGGTAGGCGGCGAGTGAGGGAGGGAGCCTCCCTTTAATGGTCCCGGTATAGGCAGCCCGGGAGGCGGGATTGGGTGGCCAGAACCGGGAAATTCCCGGGCTCCCGGGACGGTCTGGCCACCCTATCTGCTGTCCAGTTAAAGGGTTGCAGGCAGAGGTTGTAGGGGGCAGATTTCCCACCACCAGTGGGAATGTGATAGCCCTATTTACAAGTAAACTCCCAAGGTGTTTCCTCAGTTCTCTCTGTTTCAGCATCTTAGTTTCAGATTTTTTAATATTGCTGATTCCTGATTTATGATTTTACAAATAAAATCATAAACTCATTTCAGTGCAGTCCTAAACCATACACCCCTTTAAGCCCCTTGAAGATTTAGAAAGATGTAACTCTACATAGGATTGCACTGTTAATAATCATGATTTCTAGTACTAATTGCTCATTATTATTCCAGTTTCACTGTGTTAAATCTTATTTCTTTACTTCTAGGAGACACTTAAAACTTAACTCAGCTCTTTTTTTCTACTCTGTGTTGGATTGCTTCAGTATTTTTCCTATAATTTCTTTTTCACTTGACCTGTCATTAGTTTCTTCTTGTGTTTAATGACATTCTTCATTCAAAAACCTTAAAACTCCACGGCAAATACCTTTTGTGTAAAGATAAGCTGAACATGGATTTTCCATTTGGGATACATATTGCCCTTTGCCACTTCTAGTTTTCATTCTAAGAATATTTCAGTTATTTAAATAACACACTTTTAAATAAAATCCTTAATTAACTTCCCAGTCTCAGTAATCATAGCCTCATTAAATACTCAGTCTTGATAATTGTACATGGTTTCATTGCACAACACAATTCTCATTAATTAAATGAGCTCTTATTGTTTACTCACAACCTCATTAATTATAGAAACCATCATTAGTTACTCAAGCGGGCAGTGATTTCATGAACTAGTGGTATTCTTACGCATTCAACATTTAAATCTCCAAGATACCAAATCTCAGGTAAGCATGCAGAGATCTTCCATCTCTTTTTTCATACAACTCTAAAGGATAACCTTGGCCATCATTATCTCTATTAATCACTTGTGTGTGCCAAAGGCACAGCCTCTGGCTGCTGCTGCAGCAATGGCAAGGTGATGAGAACAACATTTTCTCTGAATGCACTTCTGGTGCCTGAGATTCAGGCCCTACTTCCTCATTATCCTTGAGTACTGTAGAGGAGCCTGCAAGCAGTCTGGCATTTCAGTTATTCTGGGAAAGCTTCTTCTCTTATAATACAATTGTAATTCTAAGCACTTTTCAGAGGCAGCCTAATCAGGACACCACTACCTGCCGGATCACCTTACCCAGTTTGGTAATTAAGATCAAAACTGTTGAAGTTCCATGACTGAAACACTAGATATGTAATTTGGCTCCAAAAAGTTGACACAGGGGAGCCCAGTATGGATTGGGGCTGCAGTTCTGGGGAAGGGGGTGAAATTAACTCTCCGTTTGTTGATGTTTGAGATGGTGGGGAGGCTATCTGCACAAGAAAAGGTTTGCCACCCAGTGCTTCTGAAAGAGAACTGTCATTATTCATTAGAGGTTGTAAGTTATTGATGATAACATTGAACTGTTTTGAGTTGAGAGCTGTATTTGACTACTAGTAGTATTCCGTTATTTTCTCTTTTAGGTTTTCTCTGGGTATTGTTCTGGATTTGTTAATCTGTTTCTTGACTTCATAAGGTTTTTTCATCATTTTAGTTCCAAAAAGGTTTGTTGTAGCTTCATCATTTTAGTTCCAGAAAGGTTTGTTGTAGATCCCTCAGGTGAGAATCTCTAGCTGTAGGACTGGAACAGATGTGGTTGTAGTGTAGAGCCTGGCTGTAGACAATAGACTGTTTGGTAAACATACTGGAGGGCAAACTCTTTCTTGCACACAAACAGCCCCGCCCCCCAATCTTAAACAACTTCTCACCCACAATATACAACATCTAACTTGAACATCGACACTGGTACCAGAGCTTGCAGTAAACCCAAATGCCAACTTTGCAGCCACATACACCCACACAACACAGTCGCTGGACCTAACATCAACTAGGCCGTCTCAGGCTAATTCACTTAATCATTCTCTAACATTGTATATGCCTCTAAATGCCAACAATGCCCTTCCATTCTCTACATAGGGCAAACAGTTCAAACCGTACACCAAAGGATAAGTGGATACAGATCTGACATTAAGAATCACAATTTTGAGAAACCTATAGGAGAACACTTCAGCCTTCCAGTGGGTGATGTCAAAGTAGCTTTTTTATTGCAAAGGAACTTCAGGAAGACAGGAAAGGGAAATTGCTGAATTACAAATTATTAGTAATGACAGTGGAGTGTACACAAGTGTTTCTTCAGAACAGTTGTAAAAAGAAAGCAAACGATAAGACACACAATATAATAATGATACCCAAATACAACTACATACTGAGGACATCCACTTTCAAGAAGCATTCCATAGAATTAAAACAACCAGGAAAGCAGTAAACACTAAAAGCAGGGGAACTCCTGAGAGGAACAAGTAGGAAATCTCACATATTGCATGCAGATCAGTGAAACTGAAAGATCTATTTGCCTTTGCCTTACCGTTGTAATTTATCATGGAGGTACTTGACTAAAATCAGTTTACAACTTTACAACATGAAGAAAAAATATGAAAGAGGCTGCATAGCACAATGCAAATAGCACTGTCATTTTAGCAATGGCTGGAAATGCATCCCTTTGGAAGAAGGGGTGCAGGCTGATCTTCCCATGTATAACTGTTGGGTCACAAATTCTGACTCAGCTATAACCTTAATAATAATTAAAACTAACCCAGAGGCAGACCCTTGTACTACAGTCAATGTCATGATGTTGAGAAGCTGTCATGGGCAATCAAGAGGTGAAATAAAGCAAAGCAGTAGGGAAGAACAGAAGGGACAGAACAGGCAGGAGAAGAGAAATACTGCAGCCCATGATCTTTAGGATAAAGAGCTATATGAAGCTGAAGATAGAGGTAACATTTCCTAGAGATGGAGGTGGTTCAATAGTGCCATTGTTGTCTGCAATCATCTGGATGTATATTTTTTTTCCTGTCTCACTGCAGGCACTAGCAGAATTGGTTAGCATTTTTTAGCACCATTCTTTCCGAACCAGTAAAAACCAGATTCCTCCTCCAAGAAGGTAAACAACTGGTCACAGGTGATTGGCTTGCCACATGAAAACGTAGAGTGACAACATGAGTCTGTGAGGTAGTAAAAATTTAATACAGATGATCAAGGTGCTGCATGGAGAAAGCCACCTTAGGGTGGCTTTTTCTCTCTGCATCATGTGTCTAGCTCCCACTGCCACCAAAATTTGTCTGGCTAACTACCTATTAAAGATAGATTAAAGGTACAGACACTGAATTGCTTAGCAGAAAATAACAGTGAAAATATCCCATCTGTTTGCAGCAGTAATTTATAAGAATTATAGGGAACAGGGAACCAGTCCAAGAAAGGGCTTTGGTAAGTATATCTCAAGTTGGCAATTGTTGAAGAAGTTAAGTGCATTTTAGGGAAGGTAAGCATCTTTTATAGAACAATATGGATGAATGAACATGATGAACTTTACACATAAGTGTAGGGTTGCCAAGTCCAATTCAAGAAATATCTGGGGACTTTGGGGGTGGAGCCAGGAGACATTGGGGGTGGAGCCAGGAACAAGGGTGTGACAAGCATAATTGAACTCCAAGGGAGTTCTGGCCATCACATTTAAAGGGACAGCACACCTTTTTAAAATGCCTTTCTTCCATAGGAAATAATGAAGGATAAGGGCACCATCTTTTACGGCTCATAGAATTGGACCCTATGGGAAAATGGGAAAGAGGGCAGAAGGGGGGGAGCGAAGGAGGGAGAGAGGAAACCAACGTCTCATTAAAACAACCAGGAGGCTGTCAGAACTATACCTTTCCATTAGCTGGAAACTAATGAGCTGAAGACGCTTTTTCTCCTTGAAGGGGGAGGGGGAACAGGAGCCGGCAAGACAACAGCAGGGGACCCCAGACGGCCTTTGCACGCTGCCCTTCCTCCCGGAGGACCCAAGGCGGCTTCCACGGCGCCTGGCCCTGGCCACAAGAAGCGCCCTGCGAGGGAGGCTAGGCTGGGTCCCCTCCCCCTCCTGCCTGCCTCTCATCGGGGGACCTGGGTGACGAGGGTGGAGTGGAGGCCGGCCTCGCAGTAGTCCCAGCCGCGGGTGCAGGGCCCGGCGGTGCGGCTAGCGTTGTGCCGCCGTGGGGGGGTAGCAAAAGAGGAGGCAGGGGCTCCAGGCGCCATTGGGCCCGTGGGGCAGGGCGGCGTCGAGGAGGCGGGCGGCGGAGGCGTTGCAGGGCAGGGCCGGGAGCAGCAGGGCCAGGTCTGGGTGGAAGCGGTGGGGCGGCGTGGCGGAGAGCAGGAGCCCCGCAGCCAGGCCCAGCGCCAGCGGCACCGCCGGCAGCCCCAAGGCCGCGGCCAGGAGCCACCCGCGCCGGCCGAAGCCCCCCGCCGGCCCCAGCAGCTGCCAGTCGAAGGCCATGCGCCGCTGCAGCCCCAAGGGGAAGGGAGCGGAGGCTGCCCGGGAGTGCCGTTGAGGGCCGGTTGGTGGCGGCGCGGACAGGCTACTACCTGCCGCCTCCTCCTCTCCGCTCCTGGGTCTGTTGGCTGGTGGGAAGGCCCGGCTCAGGCGCCCTGCCCAGCTCTCTCTCCCCCCCCCCGCCCCCAGACTTGTTGAGAGCGGGGGAGGAGGCTGAAAATTCGGGGGGCCCCCGCCAGGGCGGGAGGGTTGGGAAGCCTACATAAGTGGGATCATTGTGAGTGTGTGTGTGTTTCTGGCAGAGCCTTTAATATATGCTGGTGAAGTTTAGCAGGCAACACACTTCCTGGCATAGAGACACAAAGATTCTGGGAAAAAATACCAACTAAACTTCTGCAACAAGAGCCCTGTATGACAAACTAGCAACCAGGGATATACAGTACCATTCAGCATCCTTTGTTCTGTAGAAAGCTATAGACAGGAAATATAGCACAGTACTTAAACATGGCACATATTCCTGTAAGTTTTCAGTGTAGATAATGTATGTCAGATGCATGTTAACATGAGCCTTAATTTTTCATTGTGTGAAATAAAGTTTAAGACAAACAATTGTTCCTGCACCAATCAAAAGAAAGATTAATTCAAGATTAGTTCTTTTTAAAGTTTAGGATGGGAAGGAGGAAGAGGAGAAAAGAAAAGCCATGTCTTCTCTTTCTCTTTCAAATCATGGCTCATAACCAACCAGTCAATCTGTTGGCCTCTGACTATATTTAACCATTGATTTAGCCATTTTATTAAAATATCTATTATTCATCTAACCTCCTTATAAATGTTTTATAAAGGACATTTTAGTAGCAAGTATCAGATGTCTCCCTATATTAGTCCCTTTTTGCTAATACTATGAAATGTGCTATAGGCAGAAAGAATTTTTATACTATAGTTTGGTTTTCCTGATAGATGCTTCTAGGCAACACTCAGTAATAACTATGGAGCTGAAATTTAGTTTAAGGATTGTTTCAGGGGTGTCGAACTCATTTGTTATGAGGGCCAGATCTGACATAAATGAGACCTTGTCAGGCCGGGCTGGGCTGTGTCAGGCCAGGCCACATGTGTAATTATTTAAGATTTGCTAACAGAGATATGAACATTTAAAAGGATACAGAGAAACACAACTACAGATTTTTTTAAAAAAAAACCCCTTAAAATAAAACATGTTTAAAATATTAGCACTTGTTGGTCTTAAAGGTGCTTTCATTTATTTCTCCCATGGGATCCAGGGAACGGGGGCAAAGGAAGCTCTGGCTCTTCCCCCCCACCCCCACCTTCCCAGGAGACTGGGAGCTAGAGAAGCCTCAACCAATGGAGAAAATCGAGGTTTTGCTCTGTAGCTCCTATGTGATTCAGCAAGCCTTGTAAAGTAAGCTGTGACGCAGAAGGAAGCAAGAGAGAGGGAGAAGGAAGCAGAGAAGAGCTACTTGCTCAGGGGGCTAATAGGAGCTCTCCAGGGGCCACATGTTTAACACCCCTGGTTTAGATCAGCAGTTTTCAATTTTTTGCACACCTAGGATCCATCTTCAATTCCAAGTAATAGCCTGGGATCCACTGAGCTACAACCCATGTGATTTTGAACTTTGTCAAATCCCCCTTGATACTCTTTCTCTCTCTTTCCGATTTCACACTAGGGCTTATTCTGGGAGGAGAGCCCTTTTGCCCCTTGCACTTCTCTCCATTTTAACACAAGCTACCATGGAGCTGTGAGTTAGCGCACCACTCTCCCATGGCAAGCAGAAACCGCTTGTAAGCGGATCTTGCTTGTTGTGGGAAAGTGGCACACCACCTCACACCTCCGCGGCAGCTTGCGCAAAAGTTGAGAGAGGCACCAGGAGCAAAAGGGCTCTCCACCCGGAACAATCCTAGTGTGAAATTGCACTCTCACACACACACACACACACACACACAACTGTGGATGTGTGAAAGTAAACATCCTAGTTGTTTTTAAACGGGCTAATATTGTGAGGGAATTCTGTTTGAAATTCTATTTCTTTATCTCAACAGTGCAATGGATCACTGGATCAAATTATCATTGAGAGGCATTTAACATGAAAAAGCAAAAACATATTTATTTCTACAGGGAAAGGGTACTGGGAGGTGAAAATAACAAACACTATAGAACTACATGCTTACACTAGAAGATCATGTGCTTAATGGAAGACCACTTCCTCCTTCTTCTTGAACTCTCTGCCTAAACAAAGGAAGTCACCTGACTAACTGACCAAACAGAGAAAACAGGTTTTCCCGCTTCTAGGCCTTGATTAACAGCAGTCAGTATCTTCTTCCCAGGTCATGAAGACAATAGGGAATCAGGCACAACCCTATAATGGCTGGAACTTTAGAACATTGCAAAGGACATACAGATACACATATTTCCATGGCTGTGAAAGGAGCCCAGCCCCTCCATTTGTTGCACAATCCTTGTATGTGTATTAATGGAACATGTGTTAGACATTTTTACATTCATTCATTCAATGCACATACATTTGATAACGTATTGGTGCATGCAATAACGGTAACAATGCATTTGTATTAGTTCAAATACAGACATTGTAGTCAGAACTATCTCAGTGTTTAATATTTTCTAATTTACTCCATCCTCCATTTATTTCTTGGAGCATCTTTAGCAGTCAGATGTGCATTCCTACCAGTTTGACATTCCTATCACTACTTTGCCACTGCTTATTTCTGGATAGGGTTGCCAAGTCCAACTCAGCAAATATCTGGGGACTTTGGGGGTGGAGCCAGGAGACTTTGGGGGTGGAGCCAGGAGCAGGATATGACATCACCTTTGTAATTTCATATCCTGTGATGTCACTTCCAGGTCAAAGATCAAGTGATGTCACTTTCACGCTCCACTTCTTTTGATGGTGTCACTTTCAGCACACTGCACCCAAACGCCTTCCCTTCCTGTTATGTCACTTCCTCCTTCCAAATTTAAATTTATCTCTTTACATTGCTTTCTGCTACTCAAATATTTGTTGAATAGCAGATCTCCAGCCACCACCTGGAGGTTGGCAATCTTAATTTATATCCTACCTTCCATGGGAACCCAAAGCTGCTTCCATCAGAGGTTGAGAGTATTCCAATGTTACCCAGCAAGTTTCCTTGGCAGAGTGGGGATTCAAATCCAGATCTCCCAGACCCTAGTCTAGCACTCTAGGTTAGACTTTACCCTTTTAAGCTTAGGATCCCCAGGTAGTTCCCTTCTTTGGTTTCCAAATAGTTAGCAAAACTGATTTACTGTGTCTCTCCCCACTCACCCCTCTCCAAATGGTTGTGGAATATCTTTGTTGGCCACTGGAGAAGGATGAGCTGGGAGGTAAACATGCCTATCACCTTCTCCTCTCCACATGATTTGGTACTCTCTAAACCACTACACTAGAGTGTTGAACCAGCTGTATAAACAGTATTCAGAAATATGGAGAAGGCCATTTAATAACAAAGAAATCAAAGAATGCTAGTTAGACATCAGCCCACAGAATAAGCTGTCCTATTAATTCTGAGATTCTCACTATATGGATTGAGAAGTCACACCTTTGTATGCACGGCTAAGAAAGCAAGAAGAGGAACTGCTAAGTTTCCTGAGACAGTGAAATCTTGAGAAAAAGATGACATAGCAGAGCCCTAAGAGCCCTGTGGCACAGAGTGGTAAAGCTGCAGTACTGTAGTCAGAGCCCTCTGCTCACGACCTGAGTTCGATTCCAGCGGAAGCTGGTTCAGATAGCCGGCTCCAGGTTGACTCAGCCTTCCATCCTTTGGAGGTCGGTAAAATGAGTACCCAGCTTGCAGGGGGGGGGGGGAGTGTAGATGACTGGGGAAGGCAATGGCAAACCACCCCATTAAAAGTCTGTCATAAAAACGTTGTGAAAGCAGTGTCACCCCAGAGTCGAAAAATGACTGGTGCTTGCACAGGGGACTACCTTTACCTTTTTAATGAAATCCACCGCAATACGCTTAAACTTTGTTAAGTTCATTCAGTAGTAATAGACTTAACACTGTACCCAATATACTGTTGAAGTAAATATAGGAATGGCTTAAAATCTATTGCTCTTCAGTTACACATTTTTTAAATTTCCATCTTCAGTTTAACTAACTTTTAAGAAATGCTAAATATATAATTAGTATCCCATAAGTATTTTAAAAGGGAAGCCAATAGTTTAAAGGTTCATTTCATTTGTAATGAAATAGTAGAGAGTGAGGGTGTCATTTTGAAATGATCTTTCCTCTTCTAAGCATAAATAGAGGCACCTTAAAGTAGTATCTCCTCTCTACTGTATTACCAGAAAACTCAGTTGCAAAAATGATAAAACTCTTGAAAAGGATGTACAGAATCCTGTACATACCAAGACCTTGGGGTGTTTTTGGTGTTGTTTCTCCTAGAAGGCTGGCTGCATTAGTGAATATTTGATTTACAATGACTAGAAAACAAATTCATCTGTGGACAAAACTTCCTTAAAAAACAAAGATAAAGGAACCTGCCTAATATCAATTTATAATGGTATGTTCTCAGCAGCTATTTCTGGCAGCTGAGAGGGCACAAAATATAGTAGTCCAATTACCAAATTAAAATGTACAAACTACAAATTATAAGCATTCCTAATTTCAGAACACATAGAACTTTTAAAACACAGAGAGACTAAAAATGAACACAGCCAAATATACTGAAACAATTTACCATCCATGTTTACAGTCTCTCATCACCCCAGAACACTCACAGAAGGGGGGGGGGGGGGAATTTGGTTAATCTTAAAAGGTGCTCCTGCTGTTAAGTGAAACACTGGCTGGCACAGCCTTCCCTCACCTCCAGCAAACACACAAACACGGAAGAGGAGGGGGAAACTGTCGGTGCGGTAGTTAGCAGAGTGAGCTCCGTGACGTGCCCGACACTGAGCTCCAGGAAAGAAATCAGCCAGACACCTGCAGCTAGTGCCAAAGTAGTGTATTTACAGAGTATACAGTAAGTGCTCACTAGTGCAGTTCCATATATTACTCCAACAGACAAAACGCTCCGCCAGACAGCTAACTCTCAGAGAGAGACCCGTGTGTTCCACACACAGTCTTCTTATAGTTCCACCAGCCAATCCAGGCTGTGCAGTGTCATGCTGACTCAGCATATTCCTTCACCTGTTCTCAGCCGGCTCAAACCAGCCTGCTGATAAGGTCACTGTGACCTAGCATGCCTGCTAGATCACCATCTGTCAACGGAGAGCTGTCAGACTGGGTTTAGATAGATTCTTTATCCAACACACCTCCTAATCTATCGAACCCAGTGCACCCAACCACAGTGATTTCTGACATTGGATACAGTTTACATGTTCACATCTGGTAACTGTACATCATTCTCAATGTCCTGCATGGTTATACATACATGCCTTCATATATACACATTTACAGCTTCCAATCCAGGAACTCGTTATCACTGTCCTGGTCAGCCAGTTCTTTCTGGCGTTTGGCTTCTGCCTCCCTGTTCTTTGCCTCGCACTCTGCCACCCAGATCTTCCACTTCTCAGCCTTTTTCTTGAGCATTTCCTCAAACCCTGGTGGGTCTGGTTTAATTGTCAGAGTGACATACGGCACCTTATACCTGGCAGGAGGGATGCCCTTTGTGGCTCTAGTGGATACTCTCGTACTTGGATCGGCCCCGTCTTCTTCAGGCTGGTCTGTTGCCACCTCCTGGCCTGGCACCTCCTGACTTTCAAGTTCCACCTCCTGTTGATCTAGAGGTTGCACCTCCTGACTCTCAAGTTCTGCCTCCTGACTTTGCATCTGAGGCTCTGGGCCAGCTTTGGGCTCACGTTTCTCTGCCTCTCTGCTTGCCAGCCCCCGGTCGGGAGATTGTTCCTGCTTAATTACCCTGGGCAGGACTTCAGCATCACTATCAGTAATTGGCAGGAGTACAAATTCTCTCTTATCAGAGTGTAACTGAGGCCAGCTGGACTGCTCGTTAAATTCGGCAGTCTTACTGAGCTTTATTTCTTTTCCTTATCGCAGAAGCGATAACACCTAGCTTCTGGCTTGTAGCCCAGAAAAGTTAGGCTCTCTGCCCGGCTATCCCCCTCCCTTCTGTTCTCGGAGTGGATGCCAACCCAGGCTTCAGTCCCAAAGATTCTCAGAAATTTTAAATCTGGACACCTATTATACAGCATTCTATAGGACAAGTTATTTACAGGTTTACACCAAACATGATTATGTACAAACACAGCACAGTACATAGCTTCGGCCCAATAACAAATTGGCAACCTTGCATCTTCAAGCATGCTGTACATTATAGTCTGTAGTACAGCCCCATGCCCATTTTCTTGGGGCGTGGCTGGGTTCATTAAACGGTGGGCAATGCCCTTGTTCTCCAGCCAACATTTCAATTCATTAGATAAGAATTCCCCCCCTCTGTCGGTCTGTATAGCCTGGAGGTTTACACCTAATTGCCTCTCAACTGCTTTGACCCATTTAGTGAACACCTTGTACACTTCAGATTTATGCACCATGGCAAAGACCCAAGAATACCTTGTGTGGTCGTCGGTGGCCACTAGGCAATACCTCCTCCCCGACAGACTTTTTGGCAATGGGCCAATCACGTCCAAATGGACGGGTTCTAGGGCACGCTTACTCTCCCTTGTGCTTTGCTTAGAAACAGCACAAGCCCTGCTCTTGGTCTTTTTGCAGACCTGACAATCTAGGTAACAGTTGCAGGGTTTTACCTTTAGACTTGGCACCAACTGCAGGGTCTTTTTTAACGCTCTAAACCCACAGTGCCCGAGTCTCCTGTGGAGCAGATGTATACACTGATTGTGCACTGGCACATTTGACACCTGTGCCACCTGGGCACAATGACTCTAGACCACATATATGTTACCTTCTCTCTTCCCAGTTGCAAGCAGCTTCCCCCCACCTCCTAGGATTTTGCAACAGGTCTTTTCAAACTTTACCTGGTATCCCTGGTCAATTAGCGTGCTAACACTTAGCAGGTTCGACCTTAGTGAGGGTACACACAAAACATTTTGCAAAGTACAATTCAACACAGGAAATTCAACACTGCCTGAGCAAGTAGCATTTGCAGTGGTCCCGTTAGCTAATCTGACATGCCTGTGCTCAGGAATGTCAACATTGTTCAACAGCTCCTTGTTGCAGCAGAGATGGCTCGTTGCACCAGAGTCTAAAATCCAGGCAGACCCTGTGCACTCTCCTGCAGACGTGACCAGCCGGGCTTCTTCCTCACACGGGCTGGTAGTCCTCTGCTCTCGCTGCCTCCGTCCACGCCGCTTTCCCCTCTCTGGGCAAGCTCGAAGTAGGTGCCGAAATGATCCACAACCATAGCAGCGTCGGACTGCCAGTGCAGTCGGCTCCTCTTCCTCAGCCTTTGGCCGTCTGCCAGCAGCAAAAGCTGGCTCACTCCTGGACGCTTTCCCGGACGAGCTGATAATCGCACGCTCCTCAGCCGACACCCCCGGACAATTCACTGCTGTAATCCTCTCTTGAAAATCAAGCAGGTGGGCACAGACGTACTCCATCGTTAGAGTCGCCACATCAACCGTCTCCAGGGACGTTATCAAGGGAGTAAACTCAGGCGGCAACGACAACAGTAAAATGTAAACTCTGTCGTCGGGAGCTACAGTCTTGCCTCTGGCCTCAAGCTCAACGAAACAGTCCGTTAGCTTCTTGATGTGGTTTTTCACACACCCTCCAGCTGGCAGTACAGTGCGAAACATTTTCCTAGTCAAGGCCATGAGGGAGCCAGCAGTGGTACTAACATGAACCCCACTGAGCGCGTCCCAGGCAGCCTTGGGAATGTCCTTCCCTCGCACATATACCAACTGGCCATCTCCTACTGCCAGCACGATGTTTGCCAGTGCCTTATCGGCTAACACAGTCTCGGCAGGAGATAACGCAGCAGGGGGATTACTTACAAACAGCCATTGCCCTTCACGCTTGAGGTAGTGTTGCATTCTCAGGCTCCACACCGCGTAGTTGGCTGAATTAAGCTTCTCAACGGCCACTGCGAGCTGCTGCTGAGCCATGATGCCGACTCCTCCACACAGCTGGCTGCCGTCGTCCCTCTGGCTCTCCAAACGAGATAGCTGGTGCTTCTTTGTCCTTCAACCGGCGTTCCTCGCCTCCGGCTCCTTCTGAACTCTCGGGCAGCTCAACTCTCACGGTGCTCCTCCGCGCAGCGGAAGCGTGCTGGGCCCATAACCCTGTCGGTGCGGTAGTTAGCAGAGTGAGCTCCGTGACGTGCCCGACACTGAGCTCCAGGAAAGAAATCAGCCAGACACCTGCAGCTAGTGCCAAAGTAGTGTATTTACAGAGTATACAGTAAGTGCTCACTAGTGCAGTTCCATATATTACTCCAACAGACAAAACGCTCCGCCAGACAGCTAACTCTCAGAGAGAGACCCGTGTGTTCCACACACAGTCTTCTTATAGTTCCACCAGCCAATCCAGGCTGTGCAGTGTCATGCTGACTCAGCATATTCCTTCACCTGTTCTCAGCCGGCTCAAACCAGCCTGCTGATAAGGTCACTGTGACCTAGCATGCCTGCTAGATCACCATCTGTCAACGCAGAGCTGTCAGACTGGGTTTAGATAGATTCTTTATCCAACAGAAACTTTGTTGATCTTAAAGGAAAGGGGGTGGGAAGCATGCACAGTCTTCACCCCCAACACACAGAAAAACTCAAGGGGGGGGGGGAAGCCTCCTTGATCTTAAAGGTGCAGTGCTGCTGGGGAAAACAATCGCGAGGAGAGTGAGAAAGGATAGCATTTATAGCTCCCCTTCACCTCCAGCACACACTCGCTCGCTCACTCACAGATGAAGAGAGAAAAAAAACTTTGTTGATCTTAAAAGTGCTCTTGCTGGGTCAAATGCGATGGTGAGGAGGACAGACCCAGCCTCCCTTCCCCCACTTGCAACGTCGGTTGAGCGGACAACTGCTCGCGCTCGTCCCATTCTGTGGCTCTCTTTGCCCCCTGCCTCCACCCTCCCCTTCTCTCATTTTACCTCAGAGGCGGAGCGGGCGATGCTGCTGGCTGCCACCTCTTGTTGGCTTCCCACCGTGGCTGCTGCACCGAGATGGGCTCGGAGAAGGACTTGCTGTTTCCCCCCTCCCACTTCCAGAGTTTTGGAGAGCGAGGGATGAGGGTGCAACTCCAGGGGTCCCCCGGCAGGGCGGGGGGCTTGGGAAGCCTATTTCTGGAAAAGGAGCTCTTTGTTGTGTGTGTCAGGAAGGGAATTGATTATCTCCCCTCACAGAAATTTCTATCATGCCTTTGCCCTTGAATATTTATTGGCCATGTCACAATGCCTTGCCCAATGAAGGGTGAGCCAGGCCAGCATCCAGGAACAAACTGCAGAAGCCAATACTAGCACTGGGTCAAATCAGATCATTTATTCTCTGATCATTCCACTATATAGGATAAGGAATAAGTGTTCATGTCTTCTCCACACACCAAACAGGGTTGCCCAGCCTCCAAACATCCATACATTCAGGTTTGCCTTCATTCCCCACCATACACTGTGGCATGTATTATTCTACTACATTGAGTGAAGGTAGTTCACTTGAATATATGATTATTTGTGTTCAAAAACACATGAAAAACAAGTTTCTGGAATAAATTGCTTTGTCTAAATTTGAGGTGAAAAATATGAAATTCAGATGTATGCTTTGTTGTCCTTAATTTTTGTGTGTGGTTTGTTTGATTACATCAGGAAAAAATAAATCAGCCCAGTATACCGTTCCCTTGATGAAAAGGCATGCAACATAATCTTTTATGGAAGGCTCCTGTTACAAAGAGATGGGTGTCTTATGTAATCACATTACCCAGAGTGATTTCACAAAGAATCCCCCCCTTATATTACTTCCAAACTATCTAGGAGCCTGGGGAGGAAGCAGGGATGTGATGCCATAGAGCTGCCCACCAAAGCCACTATTTTCTTTAGGGGAACTGATCTCTGTAGTCTGGTGATTAGTTGTAATTCTGGGAGAATGCCAGGTTTTATACCTGGAAGTTGGCAACCTAGAAATATCACATTTTATTTCATCCTTTTTCCAGGGCAACATATGCCTCTAAGGTAGGCTTGGCTGAGAGATAATGAATGGCCCTATGCTTCATGGCTGAGCCATGATTCAAACCTAGTTCTCTTCAGATTCCGGCCACCACATCACACTTGTTTATCTATCACATGTGAATTAACCCAACTTAACCCAAGTAAACTGAAGTAAATTGTTACTTTAAAATACCTAGTCATATAAAAGAGTTATTTGTTCCAGTATGTCAAAGTTTTGGGGGTGGCAGGAACACAAACAAAATGCTCAGGTACACTTCTCAGCATTCTCCTAACTACAGAAGAAATTAATCAACTTGCTACAGAGTCAGAGAGGTCTAGGAGGAACTGCTTGCTATCCATACTCCTTTCACAGGAAGAAGCTGGTTAATTGGGTTACTGTTCCCATTTTTCAGCCCTGAAAAAAAGGGCCAAGAGATAGTGTAACCTTGGCCAAGGACAAAAAAACAAGAAAGAAAAAGAAAGAAAGTAAAATCCAGATTCTGATCCATCGTTACCACTGCAGCATTTAGATTTAAGCATCACTGTTAATGGTGATCACCTGTTCATCTGATCATGTATTAAAAGAAAAACATTACTACTAATATTGTAATGTTACTTTGTATTGTAGTCCAAGGAAAGGAAAGGGACTCCATTATTAGCCAGTTCTTGAGATCCTTAGTGGTGAGATTTTTCCTGTAATATATACTTAGTATGCAATACATAAAGGGCGGGGGGAGCTAGATCATTTTCACAGTGCTTTATATCTGTTCTCCATCATTTTTCCAAGCTGTCTTTATTATTTATGTAAAATGAATGGTCCATAATTTTGAATTCACACAGAAGTAACTTGACTTGTAAAAGCTAGGGGAGTATGTTTCCTCAAATTGTTTTTAAATTGCCTCTGTCACTTTTCAGATGTGAAGGTGGCCAAAATGAACTAGCCTTAGTACTTTTTGCTCCTTGGGGAAGCAACCAAGTGATTGACTGGCTTTTATGGCCCTCTGCAGTGCAGAGAAAACATCTTTGCAGTTTTTTTCAAGTAAAGCCCAGTGACCTTCCTGGGAAATATCCCAGGATCCTTCAATGGTATGCATTACTATCCCCCTGCAGTGTTTCTATTCTAAGCAGGCATGCAGCATCTGAATTGTTTCATAGCATTATGTGATTGAATTGCTGCATTTTGAAAGTTTGCAAGGAAAATTTTCTCTTTGGAAAATCCTTATTAAAAAAACCTGATGTCCTTCACATGGATGTTGACTATTACAACAAGATAACATGAGAAGAAAGCGATGAGAGGCTTTTATCATGGCTTTGGTTCTCCTTGACTTAACCACACTGTGAAACAAATGCCCCTCCATAGGGATTTTTAAAAAATCTTACCAAACAAATGCCTTGAATTGTCTGTTATTAAATGCACACACAATCATTAAGCAAAGGGACCAAAATGCCAAACCACATATTCCTTTTTCTCTGCGATATTCTGCTTGTTATGTGTCTTGGACCATTGTCCATGGCAGAACAGCCATGTCTACATTATTATTATTATTAATAGTTTATTTATATTCTGCCCATTCCCCTGTGGAGGCTCAGGATGGAGCACAACATAAAATCACATTAAAATCATATATTAATAAAAGCAATTACAATTATTCCATAAACAAATAGCTTGGCAGAACAATTTTGATGAGATGATGCAGCTGGACAGTGCAGTGAGTCAGTGCAGTAGGATATACAGTAGGGGACGCCGACAGATCTAGTGGGCAGATGCCCACCACCTCACCCAAAGACCTGGTGGAACAGCTCTGTTTTACAGGCCCTACAAAAGGCTAGTAAGCCAGGTAGGGCCCGGATCTCTATAAGGAGCTGATTCCGCCAGGTTGCGGCAGGACCAAAAAGGACCTGGCCCTGGTAGAGGCAAGACGAGCATCTTTTGGGCCGAGGACAGTCAGCCTATCCTGGGAGGCCAAACGAAGCGACCTCCAGGGCATATATGGGAAGAGACGGTCCTGCAGGTATGCTGGTCCCAGGTCGCGTAAGGTTTTGAAAGTCAGAACTAACACCTTGAAGTGGATCCAGTACTCTATAGGCAGCCAGTGCAGGCCACGGAGCACCAGCCGCATGCTCACCCATATAGGTGATGCAGTCAGCAGGCGAGCTGCCACATTCTGCACCCGCTGCAGTTTCCGGATCAGCTTCAAAGGCAAGCCCGCATAGAACGAGTTACAGTAATCTAATCTGGAAGTGACCATTGCATGGGTCACTGTGGCCAAGTCTTGGGGGCAGAGATATGGTGCTAGTTGCCTGATCTCCCGTAGATGGTGGAAGGCAGACCTGGCAGCTGCCACGACCTAGGCCTCCATGGAAAGTGAGGCATCCAGGATCACTCCCAAGCTCTTCATCTGTTGGGTTGACACTAAAATCACGCCATCCAAGGGTGGGAGCTGGGTACACAAACCCTCCCCCCCTCGACTCAGGCATAAGACCTCCGTCTTTGCAGGATTTAACTTCAGTCGGCTCTGCTGTAGCCATCCCACTACGGCTCCTAATGCCTTGGACAGGTGTTCAGGGACAGAAGACGGTCTACCATCCATCAACAGATAGAGCTGGGTGTCATCAACATACTGGTGACAACCCAGCCCGAAACCTCGAGCAATCTGGGCAAGGGGGCGCGTATAGATGTTAAATAATATGGGTGAGAGAATAGCTCCCTGCGGCATTCCACATATAAGTGGGTGCCACATGGAGGTTTGCTCACCCAGCCTCACCCTTTGTCCCTGCCCCCAGAGAAAGGAGAAAAACCATTGCAAGGCTGTCCCCCGTATTCTGGTGACAGCGAGGCGGTGGGTCAATAGGTCATAATCGACCGTGTCAAGCGCTGCTGATAGGTCGAGAAAAATCAGCAGCGCTGACCCACCTTGGTCCATTGACTTGGTCCATTGACTAAGAACATGAAAAAATGGATTTGGAGCCAGTTCTTTTGTCTCTTTTTTTAAAATGGGGAGTCGCTTCCTTTGATACAAGAATTAAATATATTTGTTTCAGTGGAAAGCACTTTTCTCCACCTAACAAGGATTAAATTCTTGAAAGCTGCACTGCACTTTGAAGAAGAAGACATCAGATTTATATCCCACCCTCCACTCACGAGTCTCAGAGTGGCTCACAATCTCCTTTATCTTCCTCCACCACAACAAACACCCTGTGAGGTCAAGCTCTGTGATAACTATGGCTGACCCAAGGCCATTCCAGCAGGTGCAAGTGGAGGAGTGGGGAATCAAACCTGGTTCTCCCAGATAAGTGTCTGCACACTTAATCACTACACCAAACTGGCTACCTCTTTGGAGGTATTCTGTTGCCAATTTGCTCACAGGTATAGGCCTTTCTATAGGCAATTGTAGGGCCAAGCTAGAGGCCATTTTAGAGAAGAATTTGGCCATTTAAAAATATGGAGAGGGCCCAGTCAGTCCCACAGTGCAACAGGACCTAGTGATTCTGCCCGCCTTCAGGTGCCAAAGCAGCTGTGGGGGGCGGCTGTTTTGGCACTTGAAAAGACACATAGAAGGGGCAGAAAGTCATGCACACCAGTATTTTAAAACAATCAAATTGTTGTCTAAAATGGTATTGACGACGGGTTGAACTTGTGGCCACTATAACAACTAGTTAGGCTTGTAATTCTCCCTCTCAGAGTGGTCACAGGAAGTATTAACAGCATTTGTATGTGGATTTTCTCCTTTCCCCAAATATTTATGGAGAAACCTATTTCATAAAAATGGAATGCATGGGAAGGAGGGACTATTTTTTTTTTTAAGTCCCTTTGCTTTGCCTTAGTTTTCAGAGTTTTTCTCCCAGTCTGGCTGACTTCTGGTATTCAAGATAGGCATGGAGAAAATGCTTGCATCATAATGAAATGAGCTGCAGGTGCTATAGTCTGAGTTGTGCCATGCTCATTCACAGTTTCAATAGACTTGATCAATTGCTTCTGCACAACTGAAATGGCA
This sequence comes from Heteronotia binoei, assembly GCF_032191835.1. NCBI lineage: Eukaryota > Metazoa > Chordata > Lepidosauria > Squamata > Gekkonidae > Heteronotia > Heteronotia binoei. The sequence continues at coordinate 20,754 of NW_026799994.1, forward strand.
TATTAGTGTTCCATGAAGTTATTTCTGCTACAAAGTCAGTTTGTGCACTGTCATATACAGTTGTCCCAGATGTAACCCACAACTTTGTATATTCACAAAAGAAAGCTGAAATCGTAGCAGACTACGATTTCAAACAAAATTAATCTTTTATGCCTATTAACTTCAATTGATTTTTTAAAAACTTAAATTTATTTAGAAGGGTGCATATCTGTGGCCTGTTTCACATATTGACCTTACTTCTAATCTGTGTGTTCAGTCTCCAATGGAAGGGGAAAGGGCATTAAAAGGGAACATGGTCCCTTTAAATGCCTTTTGCAAGCTGCAGCTGAACTCTGAAGGCATTTAAAGGGTTTGTGAGTTTTTTTCCTGCACACCCCTATCAAATTTTGGAATGCCCATATGTCAAGTTATCTTGTTCTGACTATGCAAGATCTTACCTTTGAACTCTATATTACTGAAATTCACAGGTCAGTGGATTCTGTGCTTCTCAGAATATATTTACAGCTACTGACCAAAAACTTAATTGTTAAACTCTTTCTGTTACAATATGTTTATTAGCAATATATCATTTCTTTATATCTTGAGACTTAGAAGAAGTGATGTGTGTAGAAAAAGACATATTAAGAGATTTGACTGAATTTGAAAAGATATTGAAATAAAAAGATAATCTTTTAGGACATATTTATAAATTTTTACTTCAATATGACACAGAAATAGAACAAGTTAAGACATGCATGGTGAAATGGTCACAGAATTTTGACAGAAATCTTACTTCAACAGTGGGAAAATCTATGGATAAAGGACATAAAAATTACAGCGAGTCAAGCTCTTAAATAAAATTGGTACAAGATGTTCTTTTGATGGTATATTACCCTAAAAAAATATTGAGAAGATGGACAATAATTATAGAGGATTATGTTGGATATGTAAAGAGATTGACAGTACTTTTTACCATATATGGTGGTTTTGTAAAAAGGCCAGTAAATATTGGAAAGAAATACATGCTGAATTTTTTAAAATGAATATAAAATTTGCCATGCTACCTGAGATAATGTTACTAGGAATTCTTCCAATGAATATAGATAGAACAGTACATGAACTATTTAGATATATGTTAACTCTGCCACAAGTAGTATTTGCAACTAAATGGAAAGCCAAGGTTTGCCCAGATCTTGAGAACTGGAAAGATAAAATGCAAGAATGTGCTGTCATTGCAAAATTGACAAATTATAAGAGACCGACAAATGAATTTGAGAACAATGAGAGAACTTTTAATGCCTATTATAATTAATTCATTTGATATATATTTAAATAGTTATAATATAAGCATTAGTTATTATATGGGGGTTATATTATCACAAGCAATAAGGTTGTCATCCTAGAACTATATATAAAGTTAATAAAGAAGCCAGGCTATGCGCAACAAGATCTAGGGCCTTCTCGGTGGCAGCACCAGAACTCTGGAACACCCTCCCAGAAGCTATAAGGGCCCTGCGGGATCTGTCGGCGTTCCGCAGGGCCTGTAAGACCGAACTGTTTAGACAGGCATTTCTGGTTGACTGAAAATGAGCTGCCACCGGACATCCTACAGAAGCTGGTGGTCATAGTCAGAACCCAATACCGCCAGACTGGATCGAGATAGCGTAATAGTTTTAAACTGATAAATGTATTATGGTTTTATATGTTTTATGGAATGATTGTTTTTATGATACTGTAAGCCGCCCTGAGTCCGCTTGCGAAGAGGGCGGGATATAAATGCAAAGTAATAAATAAATAAATAAATAAATAAATAAATAAATAAATAAATAAATAAATAATAAATAAGAATTTATCAGGTTTCAGTATTTTTATTGTATTTGTAAAACCTAAAGTAAAATTTTTAAAAGATGGAAAGAGCAGTTTTTACTAGTAAAGCAATAATCTATGTACCTTTCTTTATAACCTTTTTAGATAGGGAATAATGAAAATATATTATGTGAAATCAGTAGAATACTATGTGCAAAATGTTATTGTGATTTATTATATCATGTATTTCCTTATTAATAATTATCCCTATATTCGTAAAAGTGCTATTTGTATTGTTCTCTAATTTCCACTCACCCCTCTTCTTTGTTCTGTATTTCTATTAAAACTTATTTTTAAAAAGCAATATATCATCTCCAATAATTTTTGTGTCCATTATTAGAACCAGTTGAACATTGTATTGTCTCACAATTTAAAATTGCTTCTTACTTTGGACAGCTCTGGGGGTTTTTTTGAGGGAAAGCCAAACTTCTTGGTCACTAAAAAAATGAATTATTTTTTATAGATGCTGTCTCAGAAGCTGAACAGAGAAAGAGCAGGTAAGTCTGTAGCTCTCTGAGGTTTTTTATGCATATATATATATATTTTGCACCTGAGTTTTTGTTTTAGATTATAATTGTAGCAGGTATTTTGGATCAGCATTCATGAAAATTTCTAGAGTCAGTTGAGGTTTTGCATAGGCATACACAGGGCCTGAATTCAGCAGGAGTTCACAGGAGCACAGCTCCTGAACCTCCAGCCAGGGTTTACATGCAGTGGGGATCTGCTGCACACAGATCTACAAAAAAAGGCCCTGGTTAAGCAGATTACCTATTGGGGGGGGGGGGGTATCAAAACTGTCTGCAGCTAGTTTCAGCCCTTTTCCCACAGGTGCAAATCGTAGGCTAATAGAATATAGCTAATTGGAAGATGGTACACGGCAGCTGGGTATTATCTGCTGATTCACAAGGTCAGCTTTGCTTAGCAATTTCTCTTTCTAACTCTGAGAACCAAAAGCAGGCCACTTTTCAGCCTGAACCAAACTTTGAAACAGCAAGAATTTCTTAGGGAACCATATTCTTTGCACAGGGAACACCATATGATGTGCCACTGCCCACTGAGGGACTGTTGAGGGCATGTATGACATTTGGTCTCTCAGCAATGTATAACTGTGAGCCATATATTTAAATTAACAAATAGCAACACTACCAACTCGACCCTTCTTTGAAGTATCTCCAGATCTTTGATGTGCTCTTGCCCCTGAGAACCATCACAGTACCCCTTTGAGGTACATGAAGGAACCTGGCTGCAGTATGATCTGGAGTGTAGTACACTATGGCTTAGTTGCCACTGTACTCTAATATACCTATCTGTTTTACTTCTCCAAGGAACATGTGCTGGTATTAAGAGACTAAACAGATGTCAGACAATACACTTGCCTGGTGTTTGAATGTGATCTTTACTTTTGAAAATTACACTTCTAGTGAAAACTATTTAAAGCAGGGTGTCAAACCCATTCATTATGAAGGCTGGATCAGACATAAATGACACCTGACTGGGCCATGTGTGTCATAAAATGTACTGACAGGTAATGGGGATATAAACTTTATAAAGTACACAAACACAATTAAAGACTTTTTTAAAAAAATCAAAATAAAATATGCTTAAAAGATTAGCACTCTTGCAATATTTGATTTAGCAGTTTCTGATAACTGACAACTCTTGCTCTGAATTATTGCATCAACATTGGGAGGCAATGTCTGTGCTGTAGCAATCTTGAGTATGCTGTTCAGGTGTTGTTCAGGGGTGTGTCTGTAAGTTGCAAACCTACTTTTGATTTATTGACATTAATTATAGAAATCTCATGGTCAATGCTTTGAGCCTAAAATCCAGGGGGAAACATGAAATGACTGGGCATTGTGAGTTTTTGTACATAAATTGCTTCATGTGCTGGTTAGCCAATGGAGAAAACAGAAGCTTTGTTCTGTAGCTCCTGTGCAGTTGAGCAAGCCTGGCAAAGCAAGCTGTGATGCAGAAGGAAGCAAGAGAGAGAGAAGGAAGCAGATAACAGTCTTGTGGGCCTGATAGGAACCCTCTGGAGGCCTGATCTGTCCCTTGAGCCAAATATTTGACACCCCTGGTTTAAAGGACAAGATTGTGTAAATGTGTTTTGTATATAAATGTATTTATCTTGTTCAGTTCTACTTAATAATGCAAAAAAGCATGGTAATTCAGATTCAAGGAACCAGCTAGGTTTGTGTTGACTTCTATCCAGATGGCTCCATTTTGAGTCAGAGAACCAGCTTGAATGAGCCAGCTTAAACCCTGTGGTTTTGTGTAGTCCATATTGGCATCATGTATATCCTTCTGTTTCAAAATTGCATTTTTCACCCTTTCCAAGGACAACTCTAACGAGGCTAAAAACAGATGAAAGAACCATTTTGCAGCCAGTGTCAGAGTTGGTGTATATACTGGCAAAGATGCTGAATTAGCACACTGGGTAGCTTAGGCCTGGAAAACTGACGTTTTAATTGCTAGTTTTGTGAGCTGAGCCACGTTTACCATTATGTCAACAAAATGTTACTGTTAATCATAAAGCATCATAAATGTCCCAACTGTTATTTTTGTGCACATTTACTTTGATTTACTGTATGTCATGAGCTTGTCTTTAGAATGCCAGGTCAATACTTACAGATGAAAAATACATCTATACGGTCAAGCAAAACTGCTTTCCTCCAAATGGTAATTTTGAGTTAGTCATTATCTGTTTTCTTCTGCTCATTCTTAAGTTATCTCCTCTGATTGCAGCATTGGCATTGTATCTTGTTTATTTGATATGGGCAAGAAAAAAAACTGACACATGAGTTAACAGGTTAAGAAATAATTGTATTCATAGAGTTTTTAAATGTCTCAGGGGTGTTGTTTTTATTATTGTGCTGTACTAAAGAACTATCCATTCATGTTTAAATTAGATACAATTAGTATTTATCACCATGTTTTGGGCCAAAATGTATTTTACATCACTGATTTTCATATTGTGAAGTAGTCCCATCTTGTTGGAAACATGGTGTGAATGGGTGTCTGCGTGAAATTCCAGGGAATTATAGCTTTGCAGGTGAAACTTCCTGACCTAGCAGTCAAAACATAGATTACGTTGAATAGTGTCTATAAAGAAAAAAGATCAATATTAGGTTTGTAAGCATGATGAGATTCCCTAGTGCTCCATCCTCCCAACCTGATTTAGAGACATACTGTAAGCCAGTGACTTGGAGGAGGCAGGAAACCAAACGCAAAGCTGTCACATAATTTATAAAGTTAAATATTATAGAGAAAACATAAAAAGGAAATGTTGGAAGGCAGCAGCTGTGCGTTCTTCATAATGTGTACCATTGGGCTTTGGTCAGAGAATGGCTCTTAAGCAAAACATTCTGAGACAATAAAAATACTGGAAGAAAAAATTTAACAGTGGTAACACACACACACCCCTTCCCAAGAAAAGCCCTTTTACATACACATTCACTCAGAAGTAAACACCATATTATTCAGTGGTGATCATCACTCCCAGAAGAGTGTTTCTAGAATGGCAGCCTGTATGTATAAATATTGCAACCAGACAATTCTATGGCTCTTTCTTCCTTATCAGCATACCTGTTATTGGAAAGTCAGATTACTAACGTCATCCATGAGAGCCAGTTTGATGTAGTGGTTAAGTGAGTGGACTCTTATCTGGGAGAACTGGGTTTGATTCCCCACTCCTCCACTTGCACCTGCTGAAATGGCCTTGGGTCAGCCATAACTCTGGCAGAGGTTGTCCTTGAAAGGGAAGCTGCTATGAGAGCCCTCTCAGCCCCACCCACCTCACAGGGTGTCTGTTGTGGGGGAGGAAGGTAAAGGAGATTGTGAGCTGCTCTGAAACTCTGAGATTCGGAGTGGAGGGCGGGATATAAATCCAATATCATCATCATCATATGGTTATGATATTTATAGAGACACATAGACTCTGCAGTTACATGGGATGTCATCACAGGGAAACACTTCCATGTGTCTTCATATGGGGAGCGCAGTATTCTGTTAGTCTTATAGAAATGCTATCTATATTTGCATACAATCTTATTTTTCCCTGCTGTGATTCAGTGCTAGGGACTCTGTGGTGATTGTGGGTTGCAGACGTATTCCTACCCCAATTTCAGTGTTGGCTAGCATCAGACAAACATAGATCCAAATAGCATACATGGACATCTGGGAAAACCTGGATAAAGATATGTCTGGCCCCTCCAGCTGCACAGCAGAGTGGACTATGTTTCTTCCATCTGCTGGCTTTTGTTTAGAATTGGAATTCTCATGCTACATAAATAGAATGTGCATTTTTAAAACTGAGAAAGACTGGGAAAGAATCTTCCTGGAGGTTTGATACTATCAACAGAATCTAGAACTGGCACCTGTTTAAACAGAGCCAAGCCCCTGTTAAATCCTGAAGCCTATAAAATTGTGCCACTGCACCGTCTGGGTTTTACACACTGGCATTATTCATTGAGGGATTACAGATGGCATTACATAAATGTCAGGAAAGACTGGGAGAAGCCAAGGAAAGTGCCAACAAGCTGAATTAATCTTTACTGGCTCCCACTTTGTTTCTAGGCACAGTTCATACTGTTCGATTTAACCTTTAATGTTTTAAATATCATGGTATCTAAAGAACTACATTTTCCTCACGTGAATTTCCTTATCCTTAAGGTCATCTTCTGTGACCATGCTGTAAGTGGACCAACCTTGTTAGACATGGACAAGCTGCCAATAGCAGTGCTCTCTGCACTTCCTCTCACAGTCCATTTTATAGGATTCTGTCATGAATGAAATATATATGCTATATAGATATTACTCCCAAAAGAGTCTGATGTAGAAATTTAAACGTTGGCTTAGTAATGTGGGACTTATTGTACATAATGTTGGATGAACCTATAAAGGGCTCTTCTGTCTGTTACAACACACCAAAATAGTCTTTACATTTAATACTGGAGGAGAGAAGGGCCAATGTCCCCCCCCCTCCTTTTTCATAGCTAACACAGTCATCAGACCAAATTTAGTGTTTTCAGCCTCCAGTTGGGAGCTGGAGATCTCCTGGAATTACAACTGATCTCCAGACTACATAAATTGTTTGCTTGTTTCTTTAGTTATTTATTTTAAATATTTACTTTAAATATTTATTTCACTTGTACTTTGGAAGGTAGACTGCAAGGCATTATACCCCACTAAGGTCCTTCCCCTCCCTCAACCCTGCTCTCCCACACTCCACCCTCAAATCTCTAGGTATTTCTGAACCAAGAGTTGGCCATCTTAGACCACTTTTTCAGCTGAAGCCAGTGAAGCCTCAAATAAGAAATCTAGTAATTAATAGTAGAGTTGCCTTTCCCCCCTTTCTTCAGTGACATTAACCAGTCAGGTGGGTTCAACCGTCCTCCATGGAACCAAGGCTTTTTTTTTTAGCAGGAACGCAGTTCTGGCTGGCTTGTCAGGGGGTGTGGCCTAATATGCAAATGAGTTCCTGCTGGGCTTTTTCTACCAAAAAAAGCCCTGCGTGGAACCCTCCTCCAACTTAAGCAGCTCTCCTTCCTGTGGAAGAGCTCCAACTCTGCTAAGTGGAGTAGTTGGATAAGAGTAGAACCCAGCCCAGTGCTAGCAGCCCAGCCTGATGTAGTCAAACCAACAGACTGCATGCATACTTCTCACTGACTTCTCTCTTTCCAAATTGCACACATCAAGGGAAAATGCTTTCCTTTGTATAGCATCCCCAATTGTATTAGTATTTCATTTAACTTTAAAAATAAACCAATGTGCTTGGCATGCCATTTCCTGCACCGTCTGACAGACCTTCTGCTATGTTTATCAGAATACTTAGATGTTTTCTAAGCAATGCTGCAGCTGTGCACAGCCATTCCAGTTCCTTTGGGAAACTCTTTTATGGTATACCAGAACTGATGAAACTGTGATCACATACTAGGAATGGCTTCCTTTTCAATGCAGCTCTCTCATCATGATGTTTAATGTCTACAAAGGCAATTAGCTAGTATTTTTATGAGAGAGCAAAGCATGAAAATATAATTTTGTGCACATAATAATTATATATGTCAAAAATACTGCCATTAAGGGGATGAACAGCCCAGTATTCAAAAAGCTTTTGTCAGCACGATGGGTTTAGTGGTCCTACAGTCTCACTGTAGTCTCACATTAGGATACCATTCTCAGCCAACAGCAACAATACAAGAATTGGGGGAGGGGAATCAGCACAGCAAAACAAACATACAAACCCAGGAAACTATGAGCACCACCCACAATCATGATGTTGCTGAATGCAACCTAAGTAATCAAAACTGGAAAGTCATCAGTTATTTTATTTAATTGATACCCTACCTTTCTCCCCAGTAGAGACCCAAAACACATCATTCCCTTCTCCTCCAGTATATCCACACAACCACCCTGTATGATAGGTTAGTCTAAGAGTGTATGACTGACTCAAGTTCATTCAGTGAGTTTCCATGGCAGAGTGGGGATTTGAACCTGGGTCTCCCAAATTATAATCTGACACACTAACATAACTAGATTACACAGAGCTGAAAAGAGCCATATAGGCCATCTAGCCAAACCCCATACTCAATGCAGGATCAGTCTAAAGATCCTTGATAAGTGTTTGTCCAGCTGCTGCTTGAAAATTGCCAGGAAGGGTGCACCCCACCTCCCTAAGCAATTAATTCCTTCGCTGAACTACCCCTACCAAAAAAAATGTTTTTTCCTAATACCTAGTACCTTTCCACCCATAATTTAAACTCACTATTACAAGTCCTATCCTCTGCTGCCAACAAGAAGAACCTCCTGCCCTCCCCCTGCTTTGGGGTTAGCAGAAAGCTCAGGGGTGGGGGAAGCTGAATGTCTGATGGGCACTCCATTATACCTTATGGAGAATGGTCCTCATATGATATAATGGAGAATCCATCAATGGTTATCTGGGGACCTGAAGGGGGATTTTTAGATAAAGGCACCAAATTTTCAGTATAGCTGCTGTGGCTCTCCTCAAAAAACCCTCCAAGTTTCAAAAAGATTAGACAAGGAGGTCCAATTCTATGAACTCCCAAAAAGGTATCCCCATCCTCCATTGTTTCCAATGAAGGGAAGGCGTTTAAAAGGTGTGTGGTCCCTTTAAATGCAGTGGTCAAAACTACCTTTGGAGTTCAATCATGCTTGCCACACCTTGCTCCTGGTTCCACTTCCAAAGTCTCCTGGCTCCACCCCCAAAGTCCCCAGATTTTCCCTGAGTCGGACCTGCAACCCTAGCTACTGAGAAATGCTAACAGGAAAAAAGATTCCTTACACATACCCTTTTACTACCTCCTGCAAAGTTCCAGATTGCTGAGGAGGGGGGTCTGCTTTCCAAGTTCAATTTGTCTACAGTCTTCTGTTGTGTTTGTACTTCCTTGAAATGGGCCACAATATATATAGTTCCTTGTAAACCGAAAAGAATGTGGAAACCTGTTTCAAAATACATGGTCTGGAAAGGGAGCCCCAGTGAGTCTTCATTCGTCAAAATAAGCATAGCACTTTAACTTTTAAAAATTTCCCAAATAGGCTGGCGTTCTATTTACACTGTTCATTTTTTTTACAAGACAAACTCTTCCCTTGTAATGGCACTGTTAAACAGCAGAAGATTGTTGTTAACATGAACGTATTTGTGTTTCAAGGAAAGGGATTAAGGTTACTTCTCCCTTACTGACAAAATGATGAAGTCAAATGAAGCGCTAACAGCTTGCCAGTTCAAGCAATAGTCTCAAGCACTAAACATAACAGCATGCAGCATATTTGCTGATGCACAGTAATGTTGTGTTTAGCAGAGCAGCAAGCGGCTGGCAGAGGACGTGGTGCACTGCAGTAATATAACAAAGTCCCTAAGTAACCTTGGCCATTTGTAATGCACATTCTAATATCCCCTTGAAGTGCTGCACTATGAGAAATGGTGTCCTAATGATTTGTCTGATCCTCCTGTACTTTCTCCAGGCCAAACTCCAATTAACTCCAGGAAAAGCTTGAAAAGGCAGGCTTGAGAAGATTCTACATTAGTCCCCAACAAATTCTTGAGATATAAAAACTGTAACGGGAGGCCATTACAAATGTTATATGCTGGCAGTCTCTCAGCCCAGCACCCAGACTAATGAGCCTGTGTGGTGTGTGCATTTGTCACATTCACAGCTAAACCTGTGTGTATGTGTGAAGCAGCCCTCCATTCTGCAGGGCGCTGAAGACCTGCAGTGCAGTTATATATTGGTGAGACCTGAAGGTGCTCAGCACAGCTCAAAAGAGATCCCATGGGGTGGCTTCGAGGACTCAAACCAGCAGCAATAAAGAAGGCGAGAAATGAGTTTCTTCTTTTCAATTTTCATGAGTTTTACTCACACATTTTTTTCTTATAGTGAGATACATGGATTTAAGGTAGTTTATACTGAGTAATGGCTAAGGTGCTAGACTTGTTTTGGGGAAAAAACAATTCTAATTCAAATCACTCTTCAGGAATGAAGCTTACTAATTGATCTGCAGCCAGTCATTATTCCTCAGCCGAATTGATGCCAGAATTGTAGTGAAGATAAAATGAGGGGAGTGCAAAAATACTTCATTTCTTGATACCAGCTACATAATGTGAATGAAAGTCGTATGCACATGGATATCACCCCCATCTTTCAACATGGATTTTTCCAATTGGCCTTGCCACAAAAGACATTCTATGCCATTTATATGGTAGAAAGAGAAAAAAAAATTCTTTAAAATGTTGTACAGCCATTGTTACTTTCCAGTGCTTAACTGCCTCCCCAAATCACTATCTATCATCTTTGTATTGTATAGGGATTGGATTATTTTTTATATTTCTAGCCATGGTTCTCATGGTTAACATTAGATAATCAGTGAACATATTCCCTTCAGGAGAAAAAATTAAAAAAAAACTTCCATTCTTTTATGAAATAATTTAAGTTAACCACCAGTTTGGTGTAGTGGTTAAGTGTGCGGACTCTTATCTGGGAGAACCGGGTTTGATTCCCCACTCATCCACTTGCACCTGCTAGCATGGCCTTGGGTCAGCCATAGCTCTGGCAGAGGTTGTCTTTGAAAAGGCAGCTGCTGGGAGAGCCCTCTCAGCCCCACCCACCTCACAGGGTGTCTGTTGTGGGGGAGGAAGGTAAAGGAGATTGTGAGCCGCTCTGAGACTCTTCGGAGTGGAGGGCGGGATAGAAATCCAATATCTTCTTCTTCTTCTACCATTCTTAGTAAGAATGAAGATTCCTATCCAGGACAAGAGTACCTTTAATCAATCTAGTAGAAGGAATTCTAACTATACTTACTGTATCTATTATACTGAGTTCACAGGATCAGGTAATCAGATAGTGCTAAGGACTGGTTGACTTGCCCATATTCAACATTTAGTAGCCCACAGATGCCATAACAAAGCATGAGCCATTCTACTCATATATGCACCAGGAGATCACTACTGCATAGGAATAATTCTGAATTTTCTTTTCAAGTAAATCTCTCACAAATCTGTTTTCACTGCCAAGTTCTTATGTTTGTACTTTGAGGTCCTGTCGGGTCAACTTTTATATTTCATTTCCTCTTTACCGTTATGAACATGATCATTGTCATGAATAATACATATTTGGCCATATTGTGCTTTATTTACATGACCAAAATATCTGCAGCACAGTGGAGAAAAGTATATTATGGGGACAGATGATGATAGATACAGTGCTACAGAAGAGAGCAGGTTACTGCATCTATTTGAGTATTCTGCTTTGCCTCCATAGACAGTGAGACACTCCATATGGAAATGTGTTCGAAATTAACAATTGTGCATTACTGTTTGTTTGGTGCAGCACGCCTGCAGCAGGAACGTATTAAGTTCTGTACTTAATTTCAAAGTATGGAGTACAATTGAATATGAATTTTGTATTAATGGAACTTGGAAGCAATATTCTACAGCTGAAAGAGAAATGAGACAAGAAACATTAACATTGTAATCAGGTAATTCCACATAGGACTGCGCTGTGTGTAGAAACAAAAATAAAATGTGCCCTTTCACCACACCCCCTCCAGCCTAGAAATAGCAGCTCTCCAGCAGCCCTGGCCTCACTCAATGCACAGCAGCCAAGAAGGTCAGAGCACCTGCTCCGGCTGCAACGCCACTGAGGATGTTCTCCGCAGCCGAGAATGAAACGTCTGGAAGAAAAACTTTCTCCAGTAGAACACAGCACCTGAGCCCGAAAGATTCTACAAACCCTAATGATGTTACCAGCCGTGAAAACCTGAAATCTTTGAAAAGATAAAACTAGATGAAACTAAAATATGGATGTTGGGTCATCTGTGTCACTCAAATTATTACCATACTAGCCTCCAGTGCCCCCACTCCTCACATCTTATTCCTTAATTCTCAGTTCTCCTTTTCCCAAGTGTCCATCCCACCTACAAAAGCACAATAAAAACTTCCAGTGAAGGCAGCTTGATTTCCATAGATACCAAGCATGGTTAGAAGTAGGGTGACCATAATGTCTGAAGGCCAGCCAGGGACACTGGGGGGGGGGGGGTGCGCGCGCGCTTTGTGCGCGCGCCGCCGGAAACAGGAAGTGACGTCACTTCCGGTGATGTCATGCCACCACCGGAAACAGGAAGTGGCATCACTTCCTGTGACATCATTTCCCCCGCGTCACCTGCCGGAAACAGGAAGTGACTTCACAGCACTTCCTGTGACGTCCCCAAAAATCCCCCAAATATCACCGCCGGAAACAATTTTGTTCTCAAATCCTGTATATACTTCATCAGTATATGGGATAAGGCACTTTCTCAACTGTGCTGCATAATGCAGCCTATTTATTTTGTCCTGTTGGCTCTGTTGGCTCTATCTGCGCCACCTTCATCACTTTCGGGGTGTGGATCCCCCAGTGGGGTGGTCTCCCGACTCCCTCCGCTGACTGTTTCTGATAGCCCTGCGCCCCCTCTTTCATTTGATATGTGTCCCGTGCGGGTGCCACCCTCCCGCCGGGAGATGCCGCAAAATGAGCCCCCTTGAGGCTTATGGCGGCAGGGCTCGGGGGAAGCGAGCTAGACTGCTGTTCTTTTGAGGGGTTATAGAGTGTTTCGAGCCCGTCCCTGTGGCATCGGTCCCATCGTTGTGGGACCAAGGGGGCCGGCGCAGCGGCACGCCGAAGCAGCCTGTCACTAATAACACCGGTCAAGATGCAGGACAGGAACCTGGAAGTGACCGACAGGCTGCTTCAGCGTGCCGCTGCGCCGGCCCCCTGGGCCCCACAATGATGGGACCGATGCCACAGGGACGGGCTCGAAACACTCTATAACCCCTCAAAAGAACAGCAGTCTAGCTCGCTTCCCCCGAGCCCTGCCGCCATAAGCCTCAAGGGGGCTCATTTTGCGGCATCTCCCGGCGGGAGGGTGGCACCCGCACGGGACACATATCAAATGAAAGAGGGGGCTCAGGGCTATCAGAAACAGCCGGCGGAGGGAGTCGGGAGACCACTCCACTGGGGGATCCACACCCCGAAAGTGATGAAGGTGGCGCAGATAGAGCCAACAGAGCCAACAGGACAAAATAAATAGGCTGCATTATGCAGCACAGTGGAGAAAGTGCCTTATCCCATATACTGATGAAGTAAATACAGGATCTGAGAACAAAATTGCACTAGAAGACACAAACGCAAAGCTCCCTTACACTGAATCAGTGCTTGGGTCCACCAAAGTCAGTATTGTCACATAAGAGAAGCCCTGTTGGATCAGGCCAGTGGCCCCTCCAGTCCAACACTCTGCGTCACATAATAACATAAGAGAAGCCCTGTTGGATCAGGCCAGTGGCCCATCCAGTCCAACACTCTGCATCACATAACAACATAAGAGAAGCCCTGTTGGATCAGGCCAGTGGCCCATCCAGTCCAACACTCTGCATCACATAACAACATAAGAGAAGCCCTGTTGGATCAGGCCAGTGGCCCATCCAGTCCAACACTCTGCGTCACATAAGAACATAAGAGAAGCCCTGTTGGATCAGGCCAGTGGCCCATCCAGTCCAACACTCTGCGTCACATAAGAACATAAGAGAAGCCCTGTTGGATCAGGCCAGTGGCCCATCCAGTCCAACACTCTGCATCACATAACAACATAAGGAGGGAGGGAGGGAAGGAAGGAAGGAAGGGAGAAAGGGAGGAAGGGAAGAAGGGAAGAAAGGAAGAAGGGAGGGAGGGAAGGAAGGAAGGAAGGGAGGGAAGGGAGGGAGGAAGGAAGGAAGGAAGGGAGGGAAGGAAGGAAGGAAGGAAGGAAGGAAGGAAGGAAGGAAGGAAGGAAGGAAGGAAGGAAGGAAGGAAGGAAGGAAGGAAGGAAGGAGGGAAGGAAGGAAGGAAGGAAGGGGGAGGGAGGGAGGGAAGGAAGGAAGGAAGGGGGAGGGAGGGAGGGAAGGAAGGAAGGGGGGAGGGAGGGAAGGAAGGAAGGAAGAAAGGAAGGGAGGAGGGAGGGAAGGAAGGAAGGCAAGGGAGGGAGGGAAGGAAGGAAGAAAGGAAGGGAGGGAGGAGGGAGGGAAGGAAGGAAGGGAAGGGAGTGAGGGAAGGAAGGAAGAAAGGAAGGAAGGGAGGAGGGAGGAGGGAGGGAGGGAGGGAAGGAAGGAAGGGAAGGGAGTGAGGGAAGGAAGGAAGGAAGGAAGGAAGGAAGGAAGGAAGGAAGGAAGAAAGGAAGGAAGGGAGGAGGGAGGGAAGAAAGGAAGGCCGCCCCCCGCCCCCCCCCCCCGCTTTCGGCCCCCTTACCTTAATCCAGGGCGGCGGATCCAGCGGCGGGGAGTCCTCCGGCGGCGGGCCTCGCGGCGAGGGAGGGAGGGAGCTGCCGGGGCTGGCCTCTGGAGGCCTCCAGGGACCAGCGCCGGGCCTCTCCGATACCGGCGCTGGCCTCTGGAGGCCTCCAGGGACCAGCGCCGGCTGCCCCGCGGCTTCCCCGCGGCCTCCGCTGGTCCCTGGAGGCCCTCCAGAGACTCTGGAGGGCCTCCAGGGACCAGCGGAGGCCGCGGGGAAGCCTTCGCTGGCCGGCGCTGGTCCCCGAAGGCCTTCCAGAGGCTCTGGAAGGCCTTCCGGGACCAGCGCCGGGTGCCCCGCGGCCTCTCCGCGGCCTCCGCTGGTCGCTGGAGGCCCTCCAGAGTCTCTGGAGGGCTTCCAGCGACCAGCGGAGGCCACGGAGAGGCCTCCACCACTGCCGCCGGGCCCCGCGCGCGGGCGGGGAAGGCGGGGAGTGAGGGTGGGAGCGTCCCTGCGCGTGCGCAGGGGCCCTGCGCAGGCGCAGGGACGCTCCCTCCCTCACTCCCCGCCTTCCCCGCCCGCGCCCGCGGCCCACCGGCTCCTGGGCTGCCTAAACCGGGACCTTTAATGGTCCCGGTATAGGCAGCCCGGGATCCGGGATTGGGTGGCCAGATCCGGGAATGTCCCGGGAGACCGGGACGGTCTGGCCACCCTAGTTAGAAGATAAATGATTAAGCAACCCTTTTAAAGCTAGGGAGGCCTAGGTGTGGTGAATGCCTGGTGTGAGAATAATACCCCTATTTCCAGAACATCGTAGTCACCCGCCTGGTTGCCAGGGTGCCTGGAGACTCAACTCAAACACATCTGCCAGGAGAGTGTGGGTTTTGTCTACCACACTGGAAGGGACTTATGAGTACCAACAGCCACAACATTGCAGCAGCACTCTGTGTCTCTGGAGGAGACAAGGAGAACAGATGGTTTCCAGTTGCTCCATGCGATCCCCATCTTGGCCATAGCAGCAGAAGAAGGTGCGCCGCCAGGGACTGTCCAGGCAAGCAGTTTCCAGCCTCAACCATTGAATCCATCTTGGGAGGCTAACACCACCAGCAGCTATCTTCCTGCAGTGCCAGACTCCATAACAGCGAAGCGGGAGGCTCACGTACTCAACAGATGTCACCTATGCATAGAGCCATCAAGCTTATCTTAGGTGTGGATCCTGCCAGGCCGCCTAAGCCTTTGTCCAATGGAACTCAAGACAAAGACTGGTGCCAGTAGAAGATCAGAGGAAGAACATCTTCACCCAGAGCCAAGTTTCTTTGTATAGACCGGGTGTTACCTAGGTAGCAATTTGGCCATCTATTGTCATCTTTTTAGATACGTTTGATAGACTTAAGTACCCCCCACCTTAACAATTTTTCCCATTCTTTCCCTTAATGGTCATACTGGAGCCTCCCCCTTGGCCCATTGTTACCTGGACGTCCAATCAGGAAATTAAGGCCAAGTCTGCTCATTGGCTAGCTATGAGCATCCAATCAGGGACCGCCAATTAACTGGCTATTGGCTACTGCATAAGTCCAGCCTTTTTGGTCATTGCAGAGCCTCCCCTTTTTCTGTGATGTACCAGCTGACCACTGTCATCCTCCCCTGTACCCCCCATCCCTTAAGGGCTCAAGGTAGTCCTTATAACCTGTGACCCAGCTCCTCATAGGTGTGCATCTAGCAGTACCCCAGTTCCGCTGTCTAGATACATCCCCGATTCCTGATCAGTTGAGGGTCCCCTCTCCCTAGTCCTCGTTCATCGCCATTGGAGCCTTCCTTGAAGACTATGATCGGTAATTATCACCCTGTTTGTCCATCTTTGTGTTGTCTCTGAATCTCTATTTTTCTTAGGACTATATGTATGTTTTATGAGTTTATTATCTTGTATGTGTGTCTATATTTTTCTGGAATAAATTTTAATTGTTTTTACTTAATTAGTGTCCCTGGTAATTTTAAGCAATAATTTCTGAACGTGTATCCTGTACACATAGATTCAAAGATCCTTTTTAAGCCAGGTGCCCACCTGTCAATTCCCCAACCTTATTTTGAGGGCATTTTGGCTTACACTGGATGGGAAACCACTTGAATGCTATATATGCCAACTTGATGATGTCAACACAGAAAGGGGCTATTTGGGGGTGGGGCTTCCCCTGTTGGCTGGAGGTAGATTGAAGCTTCCAAAAACTGGGGGAAAACCCACCCGGATTGGTCTGGCAACCCTAATTTTAAAAAACCTGTTTTAGCAGCAGCTGCCACCACAATATAAGGCATGGGTGGCCAACGGCTGGGGCTGATGGAAGTTGTAGGCAAAAAACCTCTGGAGAGCTACCGTTGGCCACCCCTGATATAAGGGTCTTCATTATATGAAAGATTTTAAAAAACAAAACAAAAAGGCATCCTGTTAAACAGAGCTTCTGCCTGAAACATTACTATTAGAGTTATGCCTGACTTCTTGCCAGCCATTTGGTGGCTCACCTCTTATGGCAACCCTGCGTCAGAATTCCAAAGGTGCCAACAGGCTCCGACACACAGAATATGTGTGACATGATATGACATGTGCGGGGTGACATGATAGAGGTTTACAAGATAATGCATGGGATGGAGAAAGTAGAGAAAGAAGTACTTTTCTCCCTTTCTCACAATACAAGAACTCGTGGGCATTCGATGAAATTGCTGAGCAGAAAGGTTAAAACGGATAAAAGGAAGTACTTCTTCACCCAAAGGGTGATTAACATGTGGAATTCACTGCCACAGGAGGTGGTGGCGGCCACAAGTATAGCCACCTTCAAGAAGGGTTTAGATAAATATATGGAGCACAGGTCCATCAGTGGCTATTAGCCACAGTGTATGTGTGTATATAAATTTTTTTGCCACTGTGTGACACAGAGTGTTGGACTTGATGGGCCGTTGGCCTGATCCAACTTGGCTTCTCTTATGTTCTTATGTTCTTAATAGCCCTGCTGGAGTAGACCAGTGGTCTATGCAGTCCAAGATCATGTTTTACAGAGCAAGCAACCAATTGCCTTGGAGGACCAACAAACAGGGCATAGAGGCATTGAGTTGACACTGCCTCCTAGCTCAGAGGTTTACTGCCTTTGCATGTGGATGTTCCCTTTAGGTTGTAGCCATTGGGTAGTAGTCATTGATGGACGTTTCCACCACGAATCTATCCAACTACTTATGCTTATGTCATCACTTTGTCCTTTTCCCAAGTGTCAACATCAAACAGTATTCCAAATAAGGGCATTACAAGATTGACCATTTTATTTGCAGAATCTTTCCTAATATTCTCCAGCATGGAGTTTACATTTTTTTTTTTCACCACTGCCACACCAAGCAACATATTCATTGAGTGATCCACTATAAGCCTAAGATTTCTTTCAGTTTCAGTATCACCCAGTTTGGATCTCATTACTGTATATTTAGAGCTAGGATTTTTTGTTGTTGTAATGTGCATCACCTTCCATACATCAGCACTAGGCTTCATTTGCCATACTGTTGCCCTCTTAACAAG
Organism: Heteronotia binoei; assembly: GCF_032191835.1. Lineage (NCBI taxonomy): Eukaryota > Metazoa > Chordata > Lepidosauria > Squamata > Gekkonidae > Heteronotia > Heteronotia binoei. Next base: position 38,901 of record NW_026799994.1, read on the forward strand.
GAAGGGCCTTCCTACTTGTTTTTATTTACAATCCTACTTGTTTTTCACCATCCTGAATGGATTAATATCATCTGGAAACTTGGACACTTTACTGCTCACCCCCCCCCCCCCCAAATTCCAAATAATTTACAAACAGATTAAATAGCACCAGTCAGTGGGACCCCGCTGCTCACTTCTTACCATTGTGGGAAGTGTCCAATTTTTAATCATTAAGAGGACCTGTGCTGCTATCCCATGACTGCTAAGCTTCCTCAGGATTCTTTGGTGAGGTATCTTGCCAAAAGTCTTTTTAAAGTCCAAGAATATAATGTCTACTGGTTCAGCCTTATTCACATGCTTGTTAACTTTCTGAAAGAATTCCAAAAGGTTGGTGAGGCAGGACTTCCTTATAAAGAAGCCATGCTGATAAACTATGCTGGTTCTGAATATCTATAATTACAACTTCTACTAATTTACCTGGGACAGATGTTAGGTTAACTGGCCTGTAATTTCCTGAATCTCCCCTGAACTCCTTTTTAAAAATAGGTGTGGCATACATTTGCTACTTTCCAATCCTCTTGCATTTTAATGACAATTTACTGTATACTGGCCAGTAGATCAACACTTGAGTTGCTTAACAACCCTTCGCAGTATGCGGTCTAGATACCTGGGTTCACTATAATTAATTACAAAGTGGCTTGCTTACTTACAAAATTCATTACAAAACTCACCTCAATTTTACTCCATTCTTCAGGTAACCTCCCCCCCCCAAAAAAACCCAATGTTTCTGGCATGAGTACATCCACAGACATAAAGAATTAATTCAATTTCTCTATTTGTCCATCTTCCTTAAGCAATCCTTTCATTCCGTTATTATCGGAAGGCCCAACAGCCTCCCTAGCCAGTTTCCTGTTTCTGATACAGTATCTTTATTTTGGTGCTTTTTTAATTTAGCAAGTAGCTTGATGTGGAATATTTTGGACTCATCTTGCGCTGAACTTCTGCTCCAACGCTGTTATAAATCTCTCTCATCTGAGTTCAGATAGAAACAGCAGGTTAGTTACAACTGCTACTTTATTTTCATCTGTATATTCTTTAGCCTCCTGGGGAGAACCAAGGACTTTACTGTCTTTGAGTCATTTTAATATATTTATTTTCACGCAAAAGAGTATAGAAATAGTGTCTTCTATAATGCAATGCGAAACTTAATTTCTGAAGTATTAATTGGTATTCTTTGCTACATCTAGGAAAGTTTGAAATCTGTTGCTTGGTTCTTGTGATGGTTTTCCAGTAATCTTGCATATCCATAGACTCTATGAAATTCTATACACCCTTGCTTTTAGGAATTGCAGCTGTAAATTATTTATGTTAACATTTGCATTTTATGGGGCACACATTCAAGGTTAGATGCACATCCCAATTCTTAAACCTCTGATCAGCTTCCACGACTGTTTCTGTCAAGCTGCTGATACCTTTATTCCCACTGGAAAAGTATAGAAAGGACAGAAGGTGAATTCAAGATAATTGTCTGCATCAGTGGACCTCCAATATCTACATTAGAAAGCTGCCAGATTATTTTAGCATACCTTGCCATGTCCATTAATGCATAGTAGTTCCATTCTAGAGCAATACGGGGTGGTGTTAGAAGTGCAGGTATAATTACTTGCATTTATTAAGCATTCAGCAGAAGGCAGAGTCTAATTAGTAATCAGAGCTGTCAAAACCAACTAAAATGCAGCATCAAAGAAGAACTGACTGTGCATACAAAATATGAAGCATGTGTATCAAGTTTATTTGTGGGGAAGGAAGGAAAGAAAAGCTGTATACATAAAATATTGTCATGTTTATGTTTAATGTAAGTATTATATTGTGGAGGAAGGGTTTAAACTGCTGTTAGATCAAGATACACGATGAAGCATCTATTTTGTAATGTGAAAACAAAGGAAAGCAAACCACTTTGTAATTAATTATAGTGAACCCAGGTATTTCTTGATTCCCATGTGCTCTAGAATGTAATGCTACAGTATTTGAAGATTTCATTTAAAGCCAAGAGGCCAGGTGTCATTGCTGCTGTGGCCTGCTGAGTTGTACTAAATTAATCACAGTTGAAAATGAAGATGTAACTAAACAGATACACAACAGCACTTTCCAACACACGTATTTCTCCAGGGTGACATTTACATATCAATGAACATGTAGATTAAGAACAAAAGAGAAGCCATATTGGATCAGGCCAATGGCCCATCCAGTCACACAGTGGCCAAAAATCTAGGTGCCATCAGGAGCTTCACCAGTGGGGCCAGGGCACTAGAAGCCCTCCCACTGTCACCCCCTTAAGCATCAAGAATACAGAGCATCACTTCCCCCAGACAGAGAGTTCCATCTGGCTAATAGCCACTGATTGACCTCTGCTCCATATGTTTCTCCAGTTCCCTCTTGAAGTTGTCTATGCTTGTAGCAGCCACCACCTCCTGTAAGGTTGCCAATCCCCAGCTGGGGGTATGGGATCCCCCAGTTTGGAGGCCCTCACCCTGCTTCAGGGTCATCAGAAAGCAGGGTGGGGGAGAGAAATGTCTGCTGGGCACTACATTATACTCTATGACAGGGGTGGCCAAACTGCTGCTCAGGAGTCACATATGGCTCTTTCACATATATTGTGTGGCTCTCGAAGCTCCCCCCGCTGCATTGGCCAGCTTGGAGAAGGCATTTGTCTCTTTAAATCACTTCTCCAAGCCAAGCCAGTTTGCCACTTGGACAATGAATTTAAAGTTGTTTTCTTTCCACCTCTCTCTCCCTCTCCTCCCTTCCCCATCTATTTTCCTTCCTTCCCTCCTTCCTTGTGACTCTCAAATATCTGACATTCATGTCTTGAGGCTCTCAAACACTTGACATTTATTCTTTGTGGCTCTTACGTTAAGCAACTTTGGCCACCCCTGCTCTATGGAAACTGATTTCCATAGAGTATAATTGAGAATTGATCTCTGGATATCTGGGGCTCTGTGGGGGCTGTTTTTTGAGGTAGAGGCACCACATTTTCAGCATAGCATCCAGTGCCTCTCCTCATAACACCCCTCCCACAGTTTCAAAAAGATTGGACCAGGGGTTCTAATGCTATGAGTCCCCAAAGAAGGTGCCCCTATCCTTCATTATTCCAAATGGAAGGTGTGTGGTCCCTTTAAATGTGATGGCCAAAACTCACTCTGGAATTCAGTTGTGCTTGTCACACCCTTGCTCCTGGCTCCACCCCCAATGTCTCCTGGTTCCACCCCCAAAGTCCCCAGATATTTCTTGAGTCAGACCTGGTAACCCTAACCTCCTATGTCAGTGGATTCCACACTTTTGGGGTGAAGAAGTACTTCCTTTTGTCCATTCTAACCTGACTGCTTGCAATTTCACTGAGTGCCTTCCCACAAGTTCTTGTATTGTGAGAAAGGGAGAAAAGTACTTCTTTCTCTACCTTCTCTATCCCATGCATAATCTTGTAAACCTCTATCATGTCACCCCTCAGTCGATGTTTCTCCAAGATAAAGAGCCCCAAATGCTTTAACCTTTTTTCATAGGGAAAGTGTCCCAACCCTTTAATCATTCTAATTGCCCATTTCTAATGCTATAATATCTTTTTTGAGATGTGGTGACCAGAATAGTACACAGTACTCCAAACGAGGCTGCACCATCAATTTATACAGGGGCATTATGATACTGGCTGATTTGTTTTCAGTTCCCTTCCTAATAATACCCAGCAAACCATTGGCTTTTTTTTATTGCAGTTGCACACTGTCTCGACATTTTCAGTGAGTTATCTACCATGACTCCAAGATCTCTCTTGGTCAGTCTCTGCCAGTTTGGGCCCCATCAGGGCTTTTTTGTAGCAGGAACTCTTTTGCATATTAGGCCACACGCCCCTGATGTAGCCAATCCTCCAAGAGCTTACAAACAGATAGGAGCCCTGCAAACTCTTGGAGGATTGGCCACATTGGGGTGCATGGCCTAATATGCAATGGAGTTCCTGCTACAAAAAAAGCCCTGGGTCCCATCAACGTGTATTTCTAGTTAGGATTTTTGACCCCAATGTGCATTACTTTGCACTTGGCCTGTTGAACCTCATTTGCCACACTAATGACCACTCACCCAGCTTCAACAGATCTCTTTGGAGTGCCTCACAATTCTCCCTGATTCTCATCACCCTGAACAATTTCGTATCATCTGCAAATTTAGCCACTTCATTGCTTACTTCCAGCTCCAAATAATTAATGAACAAGTTAAAAAGAATCAGACTCAGTACAGTAGTATAGATTCAGTGCTATATTAATGTGTCAATTCACTGGATTATGAGATTTGCACCACTTGTGGCCCACAGTGTATCATGGCCTGTAAAGGGCATAACAATCGCAACCTCTTTGTTTTTGCAGTCCAAAGTGGAAGAGACAGGCAAAATGAGAGGTGGACTGTTTGCTGTCTTGATTGAGTTTGCCACTGGGTTAGATAAAGAAACTAAATATTTGTTAAAAATCAAACACTAGCATGAATGTGAATCACCTTTATTTCAAATTGCCCCATGTATTTTAATTGAACTTAAGAGTTACTAACATTCTCTAGGTTCAGGCAGATATATTAAGTTTTGCTTCCATGGAGCAATCCATACGCCAAACTGAGTTTCAGCTCCAATATTTACTTTGTGATACAGGAATAGTCATCATGTATGTCAGGTAAATAATGTGCATTATATATATATGACCTCATTGTTGTACATTGTTGTACATTGCTCATTGTTGCACATTGCTGATTCAGTGGTATGTGAAGCCTCTTGATTCTATATCCAGCCCTCTGCTGAGTTCTATTTTTGTCTGCATTAATTCTGTTCTCTGTGAGGCTGAATGGTGTCATGTTCTTTTTTTCTGGTGCTTTGCTGTAAGATTTTCCAGCATTCCCAGTGTTAATGTAAGGTGGTCACTGGTCAATTTGTTAAAGTCTGCTTGATTTTCTCTGTGTGAAAACCAGATTTTAGTGAGAATTTGTATACTGTGTCTGATTGCAGAATAACAGATGATGGCTTGTTTGTGTTTCAAATTCAAATGTACACACAATGAACACAATGAATTTTGCAGTATGTGTGTTCCTCTAGACACACACTCATGGATTTAAATGTGGAAGGGAGCATTGACTTTTGAAAGCTTATACCCTGAAAATGTTGTTGGTCTCTAAGGACTCAAATCAAGCTGATTTTTACCAAACATTGACTCAGCCAATGATTTCCACAAAGAATGGTGTAAACTGAAGAAGAAAGTTTTATTTTATTCTGGGTTTTTTAAAATGTTATTATCTATTTATTTATTTCATATATACCCCACCTTTTTCCATCATTCTCCTCGCTTTCATTTTATCCTTACAACAGCCTTGTGATGTAGGCTAGGCTAAGGGTATGTGAGTGGCTCGGGATCACCCAGAAAGCTTCCATGGCATTCAAACATGCATCTCCCAGATCCTAGCCCAACTAGTGCTATAAGCCATCCTAAGCCACGAGGAAAGGAAGGATATAATTCTAATAAATATAAATAAATAAATTGTGTATATTGCCTGAAAGACGAGCAAGAGGCAAGTTGTTATGCCTGCCTCTGGTAAAGGAGCCAATATGAAGATAAAGTGTCTCCCACATGCCAGCTTTGTCCTGATATTTCAACAAAAAATGCAAGCTAGTGACCAATTTACTAAGAAATATATAGAAACCAGTCCAAATGTCCAAAACATATACATTCAAGTCCCAAAGTAGTGTGGTGACAAGCCAATCGATTAAGTACTTGTTTCTTTCCAGTCTTCATCAGACCTGGGACCAATATTGATTCAATTATATAGATTCTTTACATATTTTTTTAAAAAAGGGGACGCAGAGCGTCTCCAGCAGCAATTTCACATTGGCTACAGCTCAGTATAAGCCTTATACTCCATTATACCCTGTGGAGACCAGTTTCCATAGAGTAAAATGGAAAATCAATCTGTGGATATCTGGGGTTCTGTTTTTTGAGATAGATGCACTAAATTTTCAGCATAGCATCCATTGCCTCTCCTCAAAACACCCCCCAAGTTTCAAAAAGATTGGACCAGGAGATCCAATTTTATGAGCTCCAAAAAGGTGCCCCTATCCATTATTTCCAAATGGAGGGAAGACATTTAAAAGTTGTACGGCCCCTTTAAATATGATGGTCAGAACTTCCTTCAGAATTCAGTCATGTTTTTCACACCCTTGCTCCTGGCTCCACCCCCAAAGTCTTCAGCTATTTCTCGAGCTGGGCCTGGCAACCCTACCAGGATCCAATGCTGTCTGAAAGCTTCTGGATCTATTCTGAAAATGGGTGAGAAGTCCATATAAAGCAGTCTTGGATGTCCTTAGGCTGTACTATAAACATCTCTCTTTCCCAGAGATCTCTATAATAATGAGGGGGATTCCAGAGTGCACTTTTCTTGGCATATTGCTTTACAGCATACAAGTTGAGGTCTAATTTGACTTGGGAACATTAAGAGTTTTTAAACATCTCCCTGTTTCAGGGAAATGACCACTTAACTCAAGCTGAAATTAATTAATGGGACTTTCAATAGCACTCATACAATATGTGGAATCAATCCAACATTCAATGCATCATATTTCTTATGCAGAGATTTTTAATTGTGGATAAAATGGTGTAATAGTCAAATCTGGCAACAAGAGAAAAGTATAGGTTATACTAGTTTTTGAATTCCTTGCTGATTTACACCTCCAGTCTTTTGAATCTTGCACAGGAAATGTGTTCAGCTTTCAGGTATGAACTTGAAAGTGCTTAAATTTTATTTGTATATACAGCACATTTCGATCTTACATCCCAGAGAAAATATTTTCTTTTTCTTCAGCTTAAAAAAAAAAAACTCTTGTTCCCACCACAGACAGCATTAAAACTCGCACTGAATTTGAGAAAGCAGTGTGTCTGTTCTTCTACAGAGATTTGCACTGCATGGGTGTTCTCTTTTATAACTGAGATCCAAGGCCCATCCAAAGGTTGCTTAACTTCTTTAATGATTCATCTTTTTGATAATACGGAGAATTGGCTCCTGTTCTTTGGCAGAAAATATACCATTTGAGAAGCCCCCTTTCCCTCTCCCTCCTGCCTTGTTCCTGAAAGTAAAACAAAAACAATAAAAAAATCAGTTGAGGAAATACATGCTTGGACTGAGAACTGAAGCAACTGATACTTTACTAGTTATTTTCATTGCATCTTTCACAGGGAGGAGGGAAGGGAAAAGGGGAGCAGACGTCTTCAAGATTTCCAGATCCATTTTTCCGTTAAGGGCTAGTAGTGTGTTGGTGTGAGTCTTTCCTCTCTGCTTTTCCCACAGTCAGTAAGACTTATCTGACAATGAAGTTAGTGTCAGCTGTCCAAAACTAACTAGGAGATATGTTCCTTTCACCAGTACTATTGCTTATCACTGACACCCTCTAAGTTTTTTCAACTGTAGTTAATTTACAGGCACACTAGGCCAGAGTGTTTGGTTTTCTTCCTGTTATAACTCTGGTTTGCTCCAAGGATAAACTTGGTCCACAAGGAGCCTGAAATGAAAAGCAATAGTGTGCTACTTAAACACTAAGGATCCATGCAGACGTTGGATTGTCCTAAGAACCACTGTTGATTTATAATTCAGATCTCTCAACTGTGCTGCAGCATCAAGGCACTCATATTTTCCAGTCTGCTGAGAATGAGATGTTGTCATCTGCCTTTAAAAACACAAAAATATTAGCAACACAACAAAGCCCCTGTGTCACAAAAGTGCAGTGAAAAATAATACAGAGTTTCTGGACTGAAACTTTGGGTACTTTTGCAAGTTCATTCATTCATTTATGAGTGCATTTATTTAGCCCAGTTAGTCCACACAAGACTTGGTGGTGGTGATGTCAGTGAATTCTAAATGACAAAGAAAGACTTGCACATACTTCATCAAAGAGCAAGCGTAATTTTAGAGTTTTTGCAGAGCAAACATTTTTGGCTCATTACTACTTGAATCTTTTCCTCCAATATATTCCTCAACAATATAAAAAGCACTATTAACTTTGTACCACTTGGCATTCCAAACCTCACCAGCTATATGTAGCTCTGCTTACCGTACCTCATTCCTCGTCTGAAGAAGTGTGTATGCACATGAAAACTTACGTTCTGAATAAAACTAAGTTGGTCTTAAAGGTGCAATCGACTCCTATTTTGTTCTACTACTTCAGACCAACACGACTGTCTATTTGGATATAGCACTATGAATAATATGGGAGGCAGTCCTTCTTTTGGGGAACCACAGCTCAGTAAATTATGATGCTGAGAAATTTGCACCAAGCGTGTTTGGCAGGCAAAAATTCTGTTTTCAATAGTCACAACCAGACACGAGCTACACCTTGGATCTTGTGTATTGGCATTGTCTCTAATCAGGGTATTTGTTTTTAAAATGTACTTCGTCTTCTTTGGGTTGCACTCACTACGCATTCGATTTTTAATTTTAAAATTATTAGCAACTAAATTAAAAACCCAAATGCTGGCAATTCAAATAGATCAGCAACCATTAACATTCCAGTATATGGACTGAAAAGTGTGAAATCCCATCAAGTTGCAGCTGACTTATGGAGACCCCATAGGGTTTTCAAGGCAAGTAATTAAGCAGAGGTGGATCACCATTGCCTTCCTCTGCAGAGTTGTCCTTGGGGGTTTCCCCTTCAAGTACTGACCCAGTTTGGCTTCTGAGATTTGACAAGACTGGGCTATACCATACCTTTCCAAATCCCATGGATTGGAATACCAAACTGATTTTTTCAGAAAAAAACACAAACACACTTTCTCAAACGCCACAATGTTGACACAGTCTTCAAGCCCACACAACAGATCTGCCACATGCTGCGCTCGGCCAAAGATATGAGAGATCCACTTTCAACCCCTGGAGTCTACAAAATACCCTGCTCCTGTGGTGCAGTCTACATTGGCACTACCCAACGCAGTATCAACACCCGTCTCACCGAACACAAGAGACACTGTCGCTTGTTTCAGCCAGAAAAATCAGCTGTAGCTGAACATGCACTTCAAGAAGGAGACCACATCATCCACTTTGAAAGAACTGAAGTCCTTTCTACGGTCTCACATCATACCCGCCTGAACAGAGAAGCTATTGAGATTTACAAACACCAGCACAATTTTAACAGAAAGGAAGAATGCATTTTCATCCACCAATCTTGGTACCCAGCTCTGCAAAACACTCTACAGACTATAAATTGCAGAAAGTCACAGAACAACCAGCACATTCCACAGAACAATCAGCACAGTCAACAACCATCTTCCTTATCTTCACACCCCTTCCAACCCTCCCAGCAATTAACACAGAACAATGGTCACATTCAACAGCCAGTTTCCTTATCACTACCCTTCCAGGAAGCCCCACCAAACAATGGGCACATCCACAAACCAATTGCCCTTTCATCACACCCCCTCCAGCCTAGAAATAGCAGCTCTCCAGCAGCCCTGGCCCCACTCAATGCACAGCAGCCAAGAAGGTCACTGCAACGCCACTGAGGATGTTCTCCGCAGCTGAGAATGAAACGTCGGGAAGGAAAACTTTCTCCAGTAGAACACGGCACTTGAGCCCGAAAGATTCTACAAACCCTAATGATGTTACCAGCCGTGAAAACCTGAAATCTTTGATAACAAACACACTTTGTTTGCTCTTAATGCATGACTGAAATGTACGCTTTGCTCACTATTTATTTAAATGGTTATCTGTAGAACAATGCACAGTGACAACAGGTCTGCGGGAGCACAAAATACTATTTCTATTGAGCGCTGCAAAAACACACATGCATGAAATGCTGTAGATTGCACTGTACTGTTCTGTTTATATGCTGAAAAAGTAACCCACAAAATAGGTTCAAACTGCTTGTAAACAGCCAACCAGCTTGTCAAAAAAATCAGCTCCCAGCTTGTTAATGGTGAACCAAAAATAAGCTGAACAAGAGCCTGTGAGTCATCTCATCTTAAAGAGGGCTAGATGTGCATTCTACTGCTAGAAAGTGAGAAGTATGCCAGACTAGATATTAGGATTTCCAGGTCCCCTTCCCAGTCCAGGAAGGGTATTTGAGGGGCATTCCAGGGGTGGGAGGGATGTCGCACAACATCCCAGTTTGGGAGAGGGGTTTCTCCCATTGGCTGGCTGGTCCATAGCAGGGAGAAGCCCCTGAAACTGGGGGATCCCCCACTGGAACCTGGGGGCCGCCAACCCTACAATATGGAGAGATCCAGGTCCAGATCTCCACTTGGCAATCTCTCTCTCTCTCTCAGGACTTGGTCTTCATGGGTTTTTTTTTGGGGGGGGGGGATTAAAAAATGACACTCCCTAATGGGTCCATTCTATCTTATGGACCCATAGAATAGAATGGACTTCATATCCAATCCCCCCCCCCCGGAGCACCCATGGCAAACACCCCCTCTGCTCTCCTCTAGATCTGGCTCTGCCTGCCTCTGTCTGTCTGTCCGTCTGTCTATCTATCTATGTATAACTTGGGAAGTTGTGTGCTCTCCCCATTCTTCCTCACAGTGCTAGGGGAGAAACAGTCTATCACATTTTTATACTTCCTTCAAAAAGCTCAGGGATGGGTTCTATATAGAATGCAATATAATTTTTTTTCACAATACATTGCTGGTCTTCAGAAGTTTCATTCTAAACGAAACCTCAAGTTATGCTGAATATGTGAATTAAGATTGTAAACTTTTTTATCATACAAGCATATTAAAAGGTTCAGACACTATATGCAAAGTAAAGATGAGCTGAGAGGAGTAACTGTTATTCTGTCGCAGCAAAAAAACAACAGAGTCCTTTGGCACCCTGAAGAGTAAATGTATTACAAAATGAGGCCCACAGGCCAAATGTATTAAATGAGGTCCAGTCAAAATAGAATGCCAGTTCTTAAAAAGCAAAAATTATTTTCTCTAGTATGTTGCATGCCAAATAAAAGCACTTTCAGTCCACTTACAATTCACTTTAGTTAGTGTTTGCAAGTGAGTTTTGCCATTTCACACAATAAAAACCAGTTGCAAAGTGCATCAAAAGTGGACTATTCAGCATGTATGAAAGCAGTGGTTCCCAACATTTTTGGCACCAGGGACCAGTTTTGTGGAAGGCAATTTTTCCACAGACCGGGGAGGGGGGGGATGGTTTCGGGATGATACAATTGTGCACTTTATTTTGGTGTAGTGGTTAAATGTCCGGACTTTATCTGGGAGAACCGGGTTTGATTCCCCACTCCTCCACTTGCAGCTGCTGGATTGGCCTTGGTTCAGCCATAGGTCTTGCAGAGCTGTCCTTGAAAGGGCAGCTTCTGTGAGAGCTCTCTCAGCTCCACCCACCTCACAGGGTGTCTGTTGTGGGGGAAGAAGATAAAGGAGATTGTGAGCTGCTCTGAGATTAGAAGATTAATATATTTGCTGCTTTTTTTTGTCTTTCTATTTTGCCCCCCTCTTTTTGCTTCTCTATTCCCGCATTATTCTTCTCTTATACCTAAACTAAAAAAAAAAATGAAAAGGAGTGGAGAGCAGGATATAAACCCAATGACTTTGTCTTATTATTATTACTACATTGTAATATATAATGAAATAATTATACAGCTCACGGCCCAGTTGCCAACAGGCCACGGACCAGTACCAGTCCACAGCCCGGGGGTTGGGGACCCCTGTATGAAAGCACCCAGGTAAAGATAAAGGACATAGATTCTCTCAGCATTACTGGGGGCTATGCCAAATGATTTCCCAATATATCAGCCTGCACTTGACTTTTCTTCAGAAGCACTTATCTTCTAACTTCCATTCTCTAACATTTCTTTGTCCTTCCCATAGCTTGCCTGTCACATGAGTAATATAGAGGCCTGAGACCCCAGAGAGCAGCTGCCAGTTTATAGTACCAACCTTCATGGACTAGGGGTCTGATTCACTGTAAGGCAGCATCATGCATTCATGCAGGTTCAATACATTTTCTTTTTCAGTAATCCCCCTGGCGCTCTACTTCAGTTAAAGAATATGTGGCTTAAAGAAAACTTTGTGACCAGTTGCACTTCTACCATGAAGCTGAGCATGCCATGAGTCAGGGTGAAGTGTTCTCTGCTACCTCTTAAAAACTGAGACTGGATTTGTTATTGCTGACTTGTTAATATAACACAGACATTGACATTTCCTGGTTACTGTAAACAGCAAAATGCTTTTAAAGTTAATGGAGTGCAGGTGGTGTTGGTCTTACTAAAATGTTCTCAGAGAACAAGATTTTTTGTTTTGTTTTATTGTGTTTTGTTTTGTTAGAACTGCAAAGTTCTCTATTCTATATCCAGAACAGCAGCTGGGATTTTAATGTGGAAGAGGCCAAAGTTGGACAGTTATATGAAGGAGTGGTGCAATTCTCACCTCATCCTATCATCTCTTACCCAGTTTTCCACTTGGGGTTCTGTATTTATTTACCCAAGAGTTTGCACTTTTTCTTTCAATATCAGCCCTACAGGTAGAAGCTTCAGATCCATTCTGCTTCCTAGTAAAATGTACCAATGGGCAATTGCCACTCAACATTCTCTACTCAACATTCCAAACAGCTTTATAAATGAAAACACTTTTTCAGGGACTTGGATTCTACAGGGAGGTGCCTGTCTCATCTGGGACATGATATGACAGGACAGAGGGAAGGAAATGGTCTCTAAAGCATATATAGATGTGGACTTTAATGGCTGAAACTAGTATCCTGAATTGTGCTTCGAGGACAACAGAACATCAGTACAGACCTTGAAATATAGTATTGTAAGTCAAAATGCCCTCAAAACGAGGTTGGGGAATTATCAGGTGGGCACCTGGCTCAGGATCTTTTACCTGTGTATACAAGATTAACCGTCCACAAAAGTAATGCTTAAGAATATTGTGACTCTAATTAAGTAAAATCAGTTAAAATTTCTTAAGAAAAATATAGGCTTCCATACAAGATAAAATACTCATAAAATCACACATTCAGTCCTAGGATGGATGGATGGATAGATAGATAGATAGACAGACAGACAGACAGACAGATAGATAGATAGATAGACAGACAGACAGACACACAGACAGACACACAGACACACACTTGGGTAGACAAACAGGGTGATATTTACCTATCGTAGTCTTCAAGGAAGGCTCCAATGGCGATGAGCGAGGAAGTGGGAGAGGGGACCTGAAACTTGGCCTTAGAATCGGGGATGGATCTATGCAGCAGAATTGGGATACTGCTAGATGCACACCTGTGGGTAGCTAGTCCACAGATTATAAGGACTCTCTTGAGCCCTCGGGGAATGGGAGGTACGAGGGAGGAGAAAGGGGAGGCTCTGCAGTGACCATAAGGGCTGAACTACTGCAGTAGCCAATAGGAAGTTCATTGGTGGCACCTAATTGGGTGCCTGCTCTTGACCAATGGACTGGCTAGGATCCTGGATACCTGAGTAAACTTTCAGGTTGAAATGGACCAGGGGGAGGCTCCAAAGTGACAGTTGGAGAGAATAATAGGAGTGATTACTGGGTGGGGTGTACTTAAGACTAAATATACTTATCTAAAAGGGTGACAATAGGGAGTCAAATCATGGCCTAGGTAACACCCAGTTTACACAAAGGAGCTTGGTTCTGGCTGAAGATGGTCTTCCTCTTCTTCTGTCTTCTTCTGGGCATCAGTCTTTGTCTAGAGTCCCGTTAAACAAAGAAAGTGGTGGTTGGACTATTAACCACTCCTGGGATGGGTAGGTTGCTGGTAGGCCAAAGGTGACATCTGGTGTGTATGTGAGCCGTCCACTTCGATGGAATGGAGTCGAGCCTGGTAGGAAGATGGCTGTGTGTGGTGTTTGCCCTCCACGGTGGATTCCATGGTCAGCGCTTCATAACCATTCACCTGGATAGATCCTGGTGGCGCAGTCTTTTCCGCTCCATGGCTGGTATACGGAACGGCAGGAAACCGTCCGTTCTTCTGGTAGGCACTCTTGTACCGGTCTAGAGTGCTTTCATGGCATTATGGCTGCTTGTACTACATAAGTCTCTTATGTTCCTGGATAGGTTTGCTCACACTCTCTGGCCAGACGTGTGTGAGTTACTTCTCCAGGTGCTCTGGCAACCCAGCTGGTAACTACGATGTTCAATAAGGGGGCTTTTCCTCACAGTATAATAAGCTTATAATTATTATATTTGCTACACTTTCAAGGGAAGTTCCAGGAAAACCAATTTCCAGTATTTTTATTTATTTATTTTATTTAGAAGCGTAATATACCCTAATTTACTGGGGGGGGGGGGTTAAAAGGGGGACACCTGAAAACTTACAACTATAAGCCATAATTTTTAAAAATCATACTTCTGGGTTATTAAGTCATGGATTAAATTACTAAATAAATATGAAGGACAAACTGTAAAAAACAAATGCATACAACAAAACCTGAAGAGAGGGCTTAAATGAAAAACATCCTTGTTCCTCACTCATCTATTTCTTCACTCATCTTGGAGCCTTCAAGATGCGTTTCTAGAAACTTCCTCCCTAGATTTTGACTTTAAGCAATGTGAGCAATAAGAGCTGTGGGGTAAAGAAAGAAACAAAGAAGCTGCTCTGTTCAGACACCATGCAAAACCATGGCTCAGTTAGTGAGCCACTCCCCACTAATTGTGGTTGGCAAATACATCAAATCAGAATTTGAAACCTTGACTTGAAGTTGACTTATTAACTGCAGCTAGTTTTAAATATGGCTTTGTGTGACATGCAAACACAGAAATCCCAGCTTAGTCTCTGATGCCACTACTTCCACAGTGCAATCCTGGATACCTGCTGCTTGCCATTTAAAAAAGAGCATGAATGTACTGAAACTAGTATTTGTTGCAGCACATTAATATTTGAAAGACTGTCTGCAAACTGAATCCCAGTTTTACAAATTAATTAAGGAAACCCTGGTTTCACGTTATGCCTGATCTGAGCCAATGTGATTGTAGCTGAACCTATTGATCTCAGACAATAATGGTGTCAATTTGGTCAGGCAGCTTTGACTTATAATAACTGAATATCAAGACAGACTTCTTGCGAAGACAAGAAGAAGATTCTCAGGACCTGGTTTCTTAGGGAGAGATGGCCCAACTTGTGGGGCATCAGGTTGAACATTGTAAATTAGTCATATATGGTGGCCTATCAGACCAACTTGATAAACTTCCAGTTTATTTTAATCTACCTGTCTGAGACTGCAGGACCAAAGAGATTATTAGGTGCCTAGCAAGACATGGTATACAGCTGGTGGCCCAGATTCAGCTAGTATTTCTCAAGCTAAGCAGGCTGTTCTCTTTCTTTTGCCAGGATATTTGGAGGCAGAGAAGGGAGGCATCTTCACAGAAAGGCTGTGCAGATGGGTGATTCAAGATAATTCTTTGGGTGACAACTGTATTCAGCTTCCCAAGAGGGAGAGAAAGGCAGAATAAGATTGTCTTCTCTGCAGCCCCAAAACAGTTACAACCTGAGCAAGAGTTCATAACATTTTGCTTGAAAATGTTTCATTTGAGTTAGCTGTTCATTCTTTCAAGAACGTTGAACACATCAGCTTTGCAAACCACACTGTCAACTTTTAACACTGCAAAAGTACACAATAATATAATGAAAATGGCTACTCAAAATTATGACTAGGTTGTGTTATTGCAGTGTCACCACAACAATGAATTTTTTCCAGACAATTTCGTTATCACTGAAGGACAGTTTCTCCATGCTCTGGCATCCCCAGGCTTTTATAGACACAGTGTGCTGCATACAAAACAAAGACATAATTTTAAACCCAGGAAACCTAGATATTTGTTTCTAAATCCCAGGAGACTTTAAGGTACTTGTTTACTTTGTGCATTGCTTTTTATCATCCACTAACTGGGATTGACGAGTGTAACTAGATTTCATAGAAAATTTTATTCCAAGGAGGTTTCAATTTATCATGAAATGTCAAATTTGTTTCCAATTTTGGCCTGAACTCAGTCAGAAAAAAAGACATAGGAATAATTTCTTAGTGCAGAGTACAGAGAATGCTGTTATTTCTCGCCTGAAAAAGAATTATTTAGAGGACAGCCCTGAACAGGCCTACTCAGAATCCTGCTGGGGTCTATTTAGTGAGGCTTACTCCCAGGAAGTTGTTCTTTAGGACTGCACTGTTAGAATCAAGGTTAGAAATACTGAAAACAAAACCTAATGATGGCATATGAGATTTACCACATGAGGCTGCATAGGATTGTGCAGATTCATGGAACTTTTTAAAATGACCCAAGACCCAGATCACTAATATGTAACATCTGAAGCAATCTGAATATGATGTGTTTAGAGAAAAGCAGACCAGCTTGGCTACCCTCTGAAACTTACTGCTTTCTATGGCGTGTGTGACAGTAAAGTATGGGTTAACAGAAAACCAAGGAAAACTGAAGGATACATAGAGCTTGCGTCAGGTGACCTGAGGGTGGGGGCCAGAGTGCTCGGAACTCTCAGAGTGTGAGATTGTCAGCTAACGGCTGAGGAGAGGCAGTTAGTGTCTGACTGAGGCTGAAGAGAGTTAGTGCCTGACAGAGCCAGAGAAAGTTAGTGTCTGTCAGAGGCTGAGAGAGTTGGTCTTTGAGGGAGCTGAGACAGTAGCTAAAGAGAGTCTTTGTGAGAAGAAAAGCTGACTGCTAGCTCTATAAAAACAGCAAGGGGCTGTGTGTGACTAAAAGGAGAGTCACCGTGAAGACCTGAGCGGTCACAGACACTTATATACACGACTCTTAAGAACTAGAGAGGTGGTTGAGGGAATATATGTGGGTCTGGAAGTCTGAAGGGCTGGGAGTAGAGGCTCCAGTCGACTTGAAAGACTTGGCACATTACACCCAAGAGGCCAGCCTATACTAGTGGTGGAGAGTGTATTATTTATAAACTGTGAACCTGAGAGATCTAAGAGAAAGATAAGATATTATAAAGCCTGAAGATACTGAACGTGTTAACTGCATGAGATACTTTATAGCCCATGTAAATATCTCCCATACCCCAGTTTAAGACTTTGTGTTTAAAATAAATATCTGTGGTTTATGTTAAAGTTCTCTGGTGCCTATAATTTGGGAAAACTAACATAACTGCTGTGGTCCCCTACAAATTGTATTATACATCTGAAAGAAAGCACCCCCCCCCCCCGAAGAGACTAGAACAGAGAAATCCATCATACCCACCCCTTGAGTTTTATATAGTCCTAAGGAAAAAGTTTTAAAGGAAGAACTGAGGAGAAAGAGGGGCTGGGGTAGCCATAAACAGCACATAGAAGCGATCCAGTGGGAGCGTGAGGCGGGTGATTTATGTTTTGTGATCAGGAGAGAGTGAGGATAGGATATAGGGCTTCTGTTTCTTTAATGAGAATCCAACAAGTTGCTCACTGGTAATATATGTGGCACCAGTTAGATTTGACTATGGGTCAAATTAGCAGACACAGGTCCAACCAATACCCTTTTGGAATAAAATTTGACCATTTAATAATGCTTGAGGGCTTGATCCTGATTAGATCCTTGGTGCAGCAGAACCAGGTGATCTGCATTGTGCAAGGGATTGGACTAGATTACTCTGGAGGTCCCTTCCAACTCTGTGATTCTTCAGTCTTGCTTCCCCGTGTGCTTTTTCATGTGCTTAAACAGCCCACCCACCACAGCTATTTCAGCACTTGAAAAGGTGTGGGGGTGAACAATCAACTGGACCCCCTGTGCTAAAAGTCCAGAAATTTTTAAATGGCCAGCTTTTTTTTTTAAATGGCCTGGGTGACCAAGGGTCAGACTTAGGGTCACTGTAATGTCTAGTCTGGCCTTCTACTGCAACAGGAATCTTTTAACCATTGCATATTAGTTGATAAAATAATGGTCACAGGTGTACATATGAGGGCTCCGTTACTTGCACTGTGAGTGTGGCACCACTGAAACACAGGTTTTATCATTATCATCATCACTGTGCAGTGTAAGCACAGTGTACTGTGTCATCATGACACCCAGCTGTATCTGCTATCAGACGGTCACCCAGAGACCACCCCACCAAATTTGGCCAGGGGTTCAGAGGCCATGGTTTGGTGGCTTCAACAAAGCAGGTTAAAACTGAATCCAACTAAGATGGTGGTTCTTTGGCTGGAGGGGGGGGGGCGCCTTGGAATTGGGGTATAGATTACCCATTCTCAACAGGGTACCACTGATAGCTGTATAGTCTGTCAAAAGCTTGGGAGTGATCTTGGATGCCTCCTTGACTATGGAGGCCCAAGTCACACACATTGCTAGGCTGGCATATTTTCATCTGCACCAAACTCAGCAATTGGCCCCTTTCCTGTCACACTCTGGCCCAGCCATGGTAATCTATGCAACAGTCACTTCCAGGTTGGATTACTGTAACTATGCTGGCTTGCCCTTAAAACTGACCTGGAAGCTCCAACTGATCCAGAATACAGCGGCACAAGTCCTGATAAGAACGTCATGGATGACATGTATACATCCAGAGCTGCGCCAGCTGCACTGGCTTCCAGTGGAATACCAAGTCAAGTTCAAGGTTTTGGTATTGACCTAGAAGGACTTGAGTGGCCAGGGACCAATGTAGCTACAGGACTGTTTTCTCCATTATGTCCCTGGGAGAGCATTACGCTCCATGGACAGCAATCTGCTGGTGGTTCCCAGCCCCACAGAAATCTGGCTGTCCTCAACCAGGGCCAAAGCCTTTTCAGTCCTGGCCCCAACCTAGTGGAACTCTCTGCCAAACACCATCAGGGCCCTGCAGGATATTTTGCAATTCCACAAGGCTTGTAAGACAGAGATGTTCCGCCAGGCTTTTGGTTGAGGACAGTGACGGTTACCCTCTTCTGCTCTCCACATTCATTTTGCCTTCTTCCCCCTGCCTGCACATTGGCTGGCAGTCTGCAATTGTAATGACAGGATTTCACCATCTGATTTTAGACTGTAAATAATTGTTATTTAATTGCTTATTTAGGCTTAATGTTTTTATCCCAGTTGTACAGCGCCCAGAGCCCTGCTACAGAATAAATGGGCAAGCCATAAGAAGTAGTAGTAGTAGTAATGCAGGGCTTTTTTGTAGCAGGAACTCCCTTGTATATTAGGCCACACACCCCTGATGAGCCAATCCTCCAAGAGCTTTCTCAGCTTGCTGGGGGGGGGGGGGAGTGTATATGACTGGGGAAGGCAATGGCAAACCACCCCATTAAAAAAGTCTGCCATAAAAACGTTGTGAAAGCAACATTACCCCAGAGTCGGAAACGACTGGTGCTTGCACAGAGGACTACCTTTACCTTTTACCGGCCAGTCTCAAATTTGCCCTTTGGGGGCAAAATTATAGAGAGGGCTGTGGCGTTGCACTTACAGGCCTTTCTGGATGACGCTTCCACCTTAGATCCGTGCCAGTCCGGCTTCCGCCCAGGCCACGGGACGGAGACAGTTTTGGTCGCCCTCGTGGATGATCTCCGGCAACATCTGGACCGAGGCGGCTCGGCGGTATTGCTGCTGTTAGACCTATCGGCCACGTTCAATATGGTCGACCATCGGCTGCTGACCCGCCGCCTTGCCGACGCAGGAATTCGGGGGCTAGCCTTACAGTGGCTCTCCTCCTTCCTTGAAGGTCGGGGACAAAGGGTGGCGAGTGGAGGAGAGCTGTCCCAGAGACACCTACTTAACTGTGGAGTGCCTCAGGGGGCAGTTCTCTCTCCGATGTTGTTTAACATCTACATGCGCCCCTTTGCCCAGATTGCCCGGAGGTATGGGCTGGGTTGTCACCAGTATGCTGACGACACCCAGCTCTATCTATTGATGGACGGCCGGACTGACGATGTCCCTATAAATTTGGACCGGGCGTTGCAGGCCGTGGCGGGCTGGCTCAGGCTGAGTGGGCTAAAGCTGAACCCAGCAAAGACAGAGGTCCTTTGCGTGGGTCGCGGCGGGCCAGGAGGGGAGATCTCCCTACCAACTTTTGACGGTGCTTCACTGATACCAGTGTGCAGGGTCAGGAGCCTGGGAGTACTACTGGAGCCTTCCTTTACAATGGAGGCCCAGATAGCTGCCACTGCCAAATCTGCCTTCTTCCATCTCAGGAGGGCGAGGCAGTTGGCCCCCTTCCTGGAACGTGGCGACCTGGCAACTGTGACCCATGCAACGGTCACCTCGAGGCTGGACTACTGTAATGCCCTCTACATGGGGCTGCCCTTGTACCGAACGCGGAAACTGCAGTTAGTGCAGAATGCAGCGGCCAGGCTGTTAGTGGGACTACCATGGTGGGAACACGTACAGCCTAGGCTGCGAGAGCTGCACTGGCTGCCGATTGTGTACTGAGTTCGTTACAAGGTGCTGATTATTACCTTTAAAGCCCTATATGGCCGAGGACCTGCCTACCTTAGGGACCGCCTCTCTCCATATGTTCCCCAGAGAGCGCTGAGATCTAGTTCCCAAAACCTACTACGAATCCCTGGACCAAGAGAGGCCAGATTGAAAGCAGCAAGGGAGTAGGCCTTCTCCACAATGGCTCCCAAATGGTGGAACCAACTACCAGAGGAGGTGCGAGCCCTGCGAGACCTAAATCAATTCTGCAGGGCTTGCAAAACCACCCTCTGTCAACTCACATTTAAGATGGCACCCGGAGATGACACCTAGCCATCCTATACACATTCTGAACTGTGGCACTTTAATTTATACTTGATAAAATTTTAATTGTTATTTAACTTGATCTGAATTGTATTTAACTATTTTAATTGTTTTTTAATGTATTGATGGATTTTAGTGTAATCATGGTGTAAACCATGTCATGTGAGCCGCCCTGAGCCCGCTTCGGCGGGGGAGGGCGGGATATAAGAATAAATTTATTATTATTATTATTATTAAGATCTTGGAGTATGTGATGAGAATGGCACAGAGAGATTTTTACTAGAGTAAAGGGCTTTTTAGGGATGTTTTACAGAAAGGGAAATGATAGAGGTGAATTGTTGCCAGTAATCTTTTGTCCACATTTATGCACTAAAACAATTACACAGAGTGCTCCTGTGAAACTTGTTGTGAGATTTCATGTATGCTACTTCCTAATAAAGGACTTGTAATAACCAGTGCTTTGACTGCAGAAACTTTATGGATTATTAATCAACATGTCAGTTATCACTAATGTTAAGTTGTATATTTTCAGTTATGCAAATTCTTATACTGGCTGTTAGTTTTATGAATTTTATATAGTTTGTATGAAAGCAAAACACACACAAAAGCAAAGGTTTTGGACAAATGGCATCTGGATTTTGAGCCATGTGTGAATGAACCAAGTGTTACAATATAATAGCAGAGAAAGCCTCTTGTATAGATTATCAGACCTTAACTCTTATCACTGTAATCCAAGATTTCTTGTTGTATCAGCTACAAATTAATAAATAAGCAACAAAGATGGCAAGAAAGCTTCTAAGTAAAGCATGTATTGTACATGCCACTGGTTTCGAGGTATTGCCTCACAAATAAAAAGGCAGTTTTGCCCTTAGCTTCAGAGAAAACAAAACCCAGGCTCCATAAAATAAATAACATGAAAAAATCATTTTAAATTGCTGCAGAAATACCATCCAGTGTCAATTAACCTAGCCTTTAATTACTATGGAGATGAAGTTATTAAAATGATAAATAATTAGAACATGAAACCTTTTATGTCATTACTGGAACATTATATTTAGCAGGATTCTGCTCCAAAATATGGGAGACAGTTTAGGAACTTTTTTAAAATTCCAAATTTATTTTATTAAGAATAATCAAAACCAATCTACTGATTCCCTTCTCTCAGAAAAAGATATATGCTTCCCCTCTTCTATCATGTATTTTGTTGCATTTTCCACGAATCAGGGCTTGTGCCACTAAATAGATCAAAGGATGGTTCGTGGCTATATGGTGTTTCACCTCCAGATTCATATATTTACTTGAGCAAGAATCCTAAAAAGGATTGGCCATTAATAAAGAATCTATCATTTGGCTCAAAGAAGTCCTCTATTTAATTCTGTACTCAGTCTGAGTGTAAACAGATGCTGAAGAAAGTGTTTTAATAGTCTAGCACTATGGTGGCCAGTTGGCAGCCTGTGGATAGCATTTGCCTATGAGATTATTCTGTCCAGCCAGCAAAATCAGAGACTGTGGCAGAGGGCCCTTTGGCCGTCAAAATCTCTTCTGTGGGAATCACTGAAATTTGAACCTCTTCCTTCTCCCTTCTGTTTTCATATAACTTTGAAAAACCTGAATCAAGCAGACCCACATTGAACACCTTTTTTTACACCAGTACTGGTCCAGTTTTCAGGTTACACAGGCATGAGAAAGCACTGCAATGTGAGGTCATCCATATTTCCAAATCTTCCAGAGTAACACAGGTAGAATATATGCCCCAGTGGTTCTCATGGGAAAACATAAAATTACCTTATACTAAGTCTGACTCTTGATCTGTCATTGTCAATATCGTCTGCTGTGATTGGCACTGGCTCCAGTCAAGATCTTTAGCATCACCTACTACTTGATGCTTTGAACTGAAGATGTCAGAGATAACCTGGGACCTTCTGTATGTCTAGTAGATGCTGTATCAATGACACACAGCCCTTCTCTGTCTTTCGTTGGTGTTAGTGGCTGAGATGGAAGAGGAGTGCTGGTTGTGTTCCTTTCATCATTCCCTGTGATATCTGATATTGGCTCTTCTGTTAGTTTGATGATGAGCTAATTTCTCACTAGTTGATGGTTCCTATTCTTACACATTCTTTTAAAGAAAGACTCTTTGGAATTCACTGTCTTTAACAGAACACTTGGACATGATCAGGGCTTTTTTGGTAGAAAAAGCCCAGCAGGAACTCATTTGCATATTAGGCCACACCCCTGATGCCAAGCCAGCCGGAACTGCGTTCCTGTTCAAAAAAAGTCCTGGACATGAATGATCCTGTTTTTAAAGAAGATAAGGGTGACTAGATGAGAAAGAATACACACACAGGCACATAGGTATGCATATCGATATGTGTGTATCCCCCCCCCATATATTCTGGAGCTATGCAATTATTGTAAAACTACTCAGAATTTCTCTTGGCACTGTGTGTGTGTGTGGCTGAAAAGATGCCATCTTCAAAATGAACTTGCATTTTAGCATGGAGACTTTGGAGTGTTGTTACAGTTGTGTAAAATGCCAAAGCCTCTTTTAGGGCCAGATGTTTCCAAACAAACACATCCTCTGGAGTCCTGAACTTTATTGCAGTCTTTCAGGTCTCTCTTGCGGTCCAAGTTTCGCCCTATGGGCATTCTATCTGACCTTCTCTGGCTCTTGGTATCTCTGTTGCTGCCGCTTCCCGCTGTTCCTTCCAGTCCTCAATTAAAAGCAAAAAAAGCTCTGGGTCTGGCATGGCAGGCAAGTTCCCCTCCGGGGTTATAGGCGGTGTCCCGCCTGGCTTCTCAAGCAGCAGCCCTCCGGCTTCACTCCTCGCCTGCGCACGTGGCCCTTGTTGAGGGCCGGCTCCCCGCCCGAAGCCGAGGCTGAGCGCAGCAGAGTCCCCCGCGCGGAAATGCCTGGCGGAGGAGCGCGCCTGGGAGCCCCAGCGGTGACCCTCTCGGCGGGGGCGGTTTCAGCAAGGCAACTTGGAAGGAGGCGACCGGAGACTTTCGCTCTCCCCTCCGGGGGCGGAGGCAGCAGAGGGCCGGGGGAGAAGAAGCGCTTTTGCACAAGCGCGGCTCCAGGGCTCCGGACGGCCCCTGCCGCCTGGAGGGAGAGCACCGGGCCCGCGCGGCGGTTCGGGCAGCGGCCGGGCTCCCCTTGCGGCTGAGCGTCTCCGGGGCGCTGGTGCGGCGAGAGGTGCTGTCGCTGAGGAGCCCGCGAGCCCGGCGCCGGCGGAGGCATGCGAAGGGGGCGCCGCTAGGATGAGCTGCAAGCGCCGGTCTGCCAAGCCCCAGTTGAGGAGGTCCTTCAGCGAGCAGCTCCGGGACTCCACCGCCAAAGCCTGGGATTTGCTCTGGAAAAACGTCCGGGAGAGGCGGCTGGCAGGTCAGTCAGGCAGAGTCACCACCACTCTTTCCCCGACCCCGCTCCTCCCTCCCACCCTCCCTCCCTCCCTCGCCCGGGGAAGCCCCGAGGCTTGGCGGGCAGGCAGGCGGCGTGGCCAGTTCGGCGCTGCCGAGGGGCAGCAGGGCGCAGTAAGGTCATTGGGCCTCCTCCACAGTCGGCGCTGCGGGAAGGCTTTGCTCTCAGGCGCGCCGGTTTTTCAATTTCCCGCTCCTGTCAGTTCGCAAGCGCTGGCTAAGAGCCTTTCTGCTCTCCGTCAGAAGTCAAGCCCTGGAAGTCTTGGGGTTGGCTCGCTGGCGTCTTGGGCCGCTGACCTTGACCACAGCAGTGTCCTGGGGCCATCCATGGGAGAAAGCCTGCAGGATGTATTGAAGGGCGTTATCAAGGGGAGGCTGGCTTGCCCAGTGGCAAATAGAGTCCAGGGCGTTGTTAAATCCAAAGCATGTCAGAGGTTTACTTTACCATTATATTCCTATTGCCAGGAGACTGTAATTTGAATTTTCAGCCTCAGGCACCAATATTTCTTGGGCTGTCTCTGGCCTTTGAGCGGAGCCATTAAGATCCACACATTTAAAAGTGACTTTGCAAGGTTCATTGAGGACCTTGTCCATCAAGACAACCAGGAGCTGTATGCAGTAAAGCAGATTGGCTCTGTATTTGCTAAAATAGTCCTGTGTGCTTGATTGGACTGAAAGGGCCATTTCTCTGGATAGGACATCTCATTTTCTCCTGAGGGTACCGTTTTGTGAAACTGCGCCTTTACATTTGCCTGCATTACTAGGACTGTAGGTCACACATAACTAGAGTTTATATGCATCCTACAGCTATTTCTGCATTCCCAATTTACATGGATGTATATTTTGTTGAAATTAATGGATGTTGTCAATGAGACAACAGGGCCATTTCCTGCCCTGGTTTCAATGCTGTTGGGAGGCAGGTTTTTGCCTGCTATCCTGCAGCATCATGGTACATTTGTGCATCTCCCCGGGATTCCTTGGTTTTTCACTGATAGTTCTCAAAACCTGCTTTGCTATGAAGTTTTGGGGAAGTGCCATAAAGCTTAGATAACTGCCCTGCAGATGGAAAAGTTCAGATTTTCCCACTCATATGGCAGCTGTTTTTCCTGAGTTATCCCCATAGTGGGCATTTCCTCTTCCCGTGACCAGTTTTTAAAAGTTATTATTGGCAATAGAATTATTGTTATATTGATATAATATTATAACAATCTGTATACCAGGTTCACTAAATCCCCAGTTTTCAATTTCTTTTTAAAAAGCAAAGTCTCAGGCCTCTTATTACAGTGATATAAGGGGGAAAGCATGAAAAGTGATAGAGACTTACTTTTAAAAAACAAACCTGGGAATTTAGAGATCCAGGTATGTAGATTGTTCTAACATTACATTGCTATAGCTCAATCGGCAATTCCTTTTAAAGACTGCCCCTCCCCGGCATGCTTTGGGGGTTGGAATATGGCTGCTGCTGGGGACTGGGGCAGGGAAGCTGTGGGGAGACCTGCCATGTGGAAGCCTCATTGTTGCAGCCACAGTGAGGAAACCAGGAAGACTTTGTGCTACTATACATTGCAAGCCTAAAAGCCTTGTGTGTCCTGTATTAGAATACAGTTATGTGAAGGCGTACAGTAGGAGCTTCCAAAGTTTTGGTTCCCAATCCCTTGTTTCTTCCCAACCCATTACAAATTGAAGTTCTGTGTGAGGGACGGGGACAGGAACCTACTATCCTCTTTGCAGTGACCTCTGATTGCACAACATATACATATTTTAAAATATCCTCCATCATCCCAGGGTTTCTTGGCCTGTCATCTCCACTGTGGTGATCCAGCTAAATACCCTTGCCTGGATATGAGTACATTTAGGATAGTAAATGCCACAGTTACGTGTGCACACTCACCCATGGCAGTCATAGCATACCATGGAATGTGCTTGCTTAGGAGCATTCTCTGTGTGATTACACTAGTGAGATGTACATTCCTATAAGATTCCCTCCATATCTTTGAAATGTGCAGCTGGTCTCCTTTTTGTGTGTTTTTCTAAGCTATTTTTAAACACATTGCTTCAGCTCACAACCTTGTGTCTCCTGAGCAGGTTTCTGCCTGACCCTCCATCTGAAATGCTTTTTCTTGGCTCCTTAAAATGCTGTGAGCTCCAGTCTTTGCCAACTCCTCAATTATTGATCTCCATTTCATTTCAAATTAGTGGACCATGAAGTAGGAGGAGAGGCAGCTCCTGATAAGCTACTTCAGCTCCAGAAAGAGGAAGGAATGCTTCCTTCAGGCTGCATTGTTTGTATTGTAGCTGTCCGCCCAGCATGACTGAGGAACTATTCCTTAGACAGGGGAGACTGGTCATCAAAGCCACCTGGAAAGTCTTCATGCACTAATAACCTGGAGGGCTGCCTCCCTCTGCTGGGGCTATCCCACCCACAAGGGAGGAGCCCTTGTCCCATTTGGGGTGGGCGGTCCTTATAGCCACCAGCAGCACTTATAGCTGCTGCTGTGGTGAGCTGGTTGCCCCAGCCCTATGCAAGATGAGTGGGTGGAAAAGCAGCCACTGTTGCAGTAAGCCTACTGTCCAGACACCATGCAATTTTAAAAGTAAAAAAAAACAGGTTCTGAAATGGTGCTGCATCCCTTTGGTAGACTTAGGGAAACTGTATCATCTAATATGGCTTTCAGTGTAAGCACACGGCCCTTCTTGTCCCCATGTTAAAAAGAATCACAAACAGATGTGTCCATTATCATGATCAAATGCACCTAAAAGAGATTTGGCAATATCCCAGCTCCCTGGTGTTCAATAGAAGAATGTATCATGGGCATAGGATTCAGTCTGAATCATTCAGATTCTTTTCTTTAAAGTATCAAGAATGAAGGTTTTTCAACTATTGTTGGGACACATAGTGTATAGGAAGCTGCAAGAAGAGCCATAAATGTCTCTGTTTGTCTTACACTCCAGTGCGGGTTGGGGTGGGACAGCAGAAGATCAGTCAGGAGTGACCAGCCACTCCAAGTGATTAAGAGTAGCTCTTCACCCCTCTTTCTCTCTGGATGGGAAGATGACAGGACCAGCACCTTTCCTTATCCACTTCACCTTCTCCTTCTTTTGTGTACACATACATCCTTGCTCTGGGTAGTAAAGGAGCAAACTATTGACACTTTCCCTTCTATAAGAGTTGCTGTTTGCTTCTTTCAGGGAAAACATAAAGCTGTACAGCTGCAGGGCAACTTAACATTTGCGAAGGTGTGGTGGTAATTTGCTTTGGAAAAACAGCAGAGGAAAAGTTCCTCCATCTGAACACTGCAGAGGGCCTCTGAAATGGACACGCTGCCATTTTGTGACTGGCTTCACCCACTGAGCCACAGTTTTGTGAGTGGTAGCTCTCAAGGGTCTTGAGGGAAAAAAATTAAGCATTTCCACAAAACTGCTCTGGTGACTGTTTTGACTGGGCCAGGCGGTAGAATTATCAAAAGACATTATACCTGCCTTGAGTTAAAAGAGAGGGCTGTATTTTCATACTCTTAGAATGACTGTGTGTAACGGTTGTAGCAAATGTACCAGTGGCACAAACTGTATAAATTTTATAAGTTTTATAAGCCTGTAGCTTGAAGTTAGTGGGGTTGAGTGTAATTTTGTATAGGATTGTACTTTAGGTTTTGCACCTTAACATATCCCATTCATATCATGTATGTATCCTTCTTTTTTACTTCTTGGCAACCAAGGAAAAGACAATGAGCTTCCAGGCTGATTATCTTTGTGACATTCCAGTGGAGCAGGGTCCCACTCTGCACTATAACCTTTGAAAGAAGAAATTGGTTGGGATGAGTGGATAACACGGGTACTCCCCATCAATGTTCCCTCTAAGATTCAGAGTCTTGTGGGCAAAAATTCTGCTTTCTGAGCTACTGGTATTAAAGTTGTGAGTTACTGCATAAATTAGTGTGTTTTGGGGTCATCCTTCCTGAGCTAAGACAAAAATGTGTGAGCAGGAGGCTAAAAATCTGTGAGCTAGCTCACACTAACTCAACTTAGAGGGAACACTGCTCCCCATACCAGAGTTGCTACTCTGCAGGGAGATGTGATTCTAGCATAGGAAGCAACCAAAACAACTACCTGTCTTGTATAAGATGGAGCCATATATAAGAGCCAACCGTGCTGTGCAAAGGTATCCTGTGAACCAGAAAGGCTTGAACAGTAGTTTCCTTGTATTATAAAGGTTCTCTGTGATATATCGGAAAACCCCTCAGTGTAGAATGCTGAATGTTTTTCAGGGGACAAAGTGAAAGTTTTACTTCCAAAGTCAAACATTACTTTCAGGACACAGACAAATGCTATTATCTACTGAGAAAGTATGATTTGTTTCTATATCTGTGATGGTCACAAATTTCCTATGAATCATGGTGATATGCAGCAGTGTTCATGATTCAAATATTTAAATCTCCATTTGTGTTAGTCAAGGCCGTAGTCAGGATTTTACAAGTTGGGGAGCTTTTTAAAAAGTCAGGGGGCACTTTTCCCCATCCACTGCAGGGCTTGCTGCTTCTCAGAAGCTTTCTGGGGTAGGAGCAAAAGCTGGAGGCTCTGAACATGACCAAATTGAGGAAGCCAACCCTAAAACTTTGGAGTGAAGAAGGGACTGCACCCTGCATGCTAGCAGGGGGGTTTCCTTCCACCTCCCTCTCTCCCACCCTGGCACTTTGCAGCCAGGAGCTCCATCTGTCCCCCCCCCCCCCAAGTCCATTCCATGTGGCTTTCTCGGCCTCCCTCCTTTCTACCTGTTGTTTTTCCTGCTGCAGTGCCTTCAGCTCTCCCAGCTCTGGCTGTAATGTTTTAATGTTTTTAACTGTGTAAAATGTTTAAACTTAATATTTTTATGTTAGATTTTAGGTGCCGCCCTGAGCCACCTTGGTGGGAAGGGCGGGATATAAATCGTAAATAAACTAAGCTAAACTAAAACTAAACACTGATGTGAACTATTTTTTTGTCCCCATTGGAGAGAAAGATGAGATATAAATGAAATAAATAAATACATGAATTCATTGGGGAGGAATCATAGTGATGGCCAGATGTATCCTAATTATGTAGAAAGATGAGATATAAATGAAGTAAATAAATTCATTGGGGAGGAATCATAGTGATGGCCAGATGTATCCTAATTATGTAGAAAGCAAGAATTGTGGGGCTGATTTTAAAAACAAATAGGATGTGGGGAGGGGGTGCTGCTGAATCTTTCCACTGCTCTCACACCAGTAGTCAACACTTTTATCCCAAGAAGAAAAAGAAGAGTTGGTTTTTATACCACACTTTATCCTAAGGAGTCTCAAAGTGGCTTACCCTTCCTTTTACTTTATGAGGTAGCTGGGGTTGAGAGAGTTCTGAGAAAACTGTGACTGGCCTAACATCAGCCAGCAGGCTTCATGTGGAGGAGTGGATAATCAAACCTGGTTCTCTGGATTTGAACCTGCCATTCTTAACCACGCTGGCTCTCAGCCAGTTCTATACCATCCAGTATTATACCAGAAGTTAGATTTGCTAAAAGAGAAGTACCTATAGGAGGGGCTGTGGTGAAGTAAGTAATGATTGGGAGTACTTAGAAACTCACTTAAATATCCTTTTTTGTTCTTAAAATTGCTTTCCCCTACTCAGCTTTATGCTCAGTAAGGGGCAGACCTGGATTAAATAAATGTGTCAATTTAGCCTGAAGCTAATTGTTTTCTTCTTCATGATATATTTAAAGAGGTAGCTAAACCCAACCTGAACAAGTGTTGTAAAAAAATATTCTCTGTAATTATCATGTTACATGGTTGAAACTGAACCAGTTGAAGATGGAAGTTCTGTGGTTGGGGACTAGATTGGAATCAGAATGCAGATTTCTGGCTCTTGATGAGTCACCATTAATACCAGCACTGTTTGTCAAGAGTCTGGGCATAATGCTGGATAACTCCTTTTCAATGGAAGTCCAGGTTACGCATATTGCCAAAATGGCATTTTTCCACCTTCACCAAACCTGGCAATTGGCTCCCCTCCTATCACATTCTGACCTGGCCACAATAATCCATGCAACAGTCACGTCCAAATTAGACTATGCTGGCCTACCCTTAAGACTGACCTGGAAGCTCCAACAGATCCAGAATGCAGCAGCATGAGTCTTGACAGAAACACCACAGACAGGCACATATTCAATTGATGCTATGCCAGCTATCCTGGCTCCCAGTGGAGTACCAAGTCCAGTTCAGTGTTTTGGTCTTGACCTTTAAGGTCTTGAGCAGTCTGGGACCAACATGTCTGCAGAACCATTTTCTCCGGTATGTCCCTGGAAGAGCCTTGCACACCACTGATAACACTCTGATTATCCCTGGCCCTAGAGAGGTCCAACTGTCTTTGACCAGAACCAGGGCCTTCTCAGGCCTGGCCCCAACCTGGTGGAACTCTCTGTGTACAATTCTGGTCACCGCACCTCAAAAAGGATATTATAGCATTAGAAAAAGTCCATAAAAGGGCAACTAGAATGATTAAAGGGTTGGAACACTTTCCCTATGAAGGAAGGTTAAAACGCTTGGGGCTCTTTAGCTTGGAGAAGCGTCGACTGTGGGGTGACATGATAGAGGTTTACAAGATAATGCATGGGATGGAGAAAGTAGAGAAAGAAGTACTTTTTTCCCTTTCTCACAATACAAGAACTCGTGGGCATTCGATGAAATTGCTGAGCAGTATAACAATAACAACAATTATGAGGATGATGTGCAACAAGCATCTTCATTTAAACAAACAGTTCTGCAGGGTTTTCAATTTTAAAAATATCACTAGCTTTTCGTGAATGATAAATGAAGGATACCAGAGAAGACAGGATCCAATCACAACAATATACCTCCTAACTCATAAACAAGCTTGTAAGTACATCTATGTATTACAGTTACAGGAAGTTACAAGGTACCTGGAAGTAGGGTTGCCAACGGGGGTGGGAAATTCCTGGAGATTTGAGGGTGGAGCCTGGGGACAGTATGGTTTGCGGGGGGGGGGGGGGGATCTCAGCAAGGATGGGATTCCAAAGAGTCTACTCTCCAGAGCTGCCATTTTCTCCAGGGGTATTGATCTTTGTAGTCTGGAGATGGATTGTAATTCCACAGCTGCACACCCCACCTCAAAATTGGCAATCCTCCTTGGAAGGGATCTGAAGTTTATATCATGCAAGCCTCCTGACTTGGAAGAAGTTCTTTAAAATCACAGTTTCACACCAATGCTAACAGAATTTTCATATACACACGGATACAAACGAACACAATAGTCAAACTGTAAAACATCACAGTTAAACAAAAGAAGCAAACAAGGAGTCTAATACCAATGATCCCTGCATGATTCAAAAAATTAGGGCCCAGCCAGTTTTGTACTCCTAAGTCTTATTGATTTCAGCAGGCAACTTCAATACATGCTTAAATCTCTCTCATTACAAATCAATATTACTTAAAAGCATGTAACTGTGGCTATATCATGCCTATGGGATTTCTTTTTAAGCTAGCCCAGGTTGTTCAAGCAAATGCACTGTCATAAGAAAGGGGAGGAAATGCCCAGCAGACTAAGATTTACAGACAGCCTGATCTGAGAGGAAAGTCAGAGTCTGGACCAGGTTCAGAATATGTATAGATAGTGGAGTGGAATAGTTCAAAAGCCTGAGAGAAGATACCAGCATATGGTTAATATTTTTAAAGCACACTGAAAAATCTACATGGAACTTAAATATTCAGCAACATAGATGTTATTATCATAAAATGTAACAGTTATTATTGCCAGTTTGGAAGAGATAGCAAAATTCTACCCCACACCCCCCCCAAGGTCTTTGGTATAATGTGTCTGCTGTCCTACAAACAATTAAATTCCATTGAAATCAGTAAAGTAGGTTTTTGCATCTTTCTAGTGCTAATTGAAGTAATTTTTCCAACAACAGGCTCCAAATGATCTCACACAAGTGCAATTATGTATTTACAATGATGTATTAAAAATATACAGTCTTATATATTTGGCATGGCTAAAGATGTAGAATTTGGGAAGTACTACTTGAGTAGTGAAAGAATCTGTGACTATTTGTTGAATCCTGAAATGTTCAGAAAACCTGAGGGTTTTGTGGAATCCTAGTAGAAAACCCCAGGTCTGCAATCCCTAAAAAAATGCTCAAAAGTTGTTTCTCATGTCTCTTATTTCTGGTTGAATGATTGTGGCCACTATCTGTAGAATCAAAAGAAGCCAAGAAATACAGAATAAGCTTTTAGAAAAATCACATGTCAACAGGACATTCAGATAGGATTTGTGTAATTGTTATTAACCAAATGAACTTCAACTTCTTGAATGAGCAAAACTTGGATTGTCTGCCATTGGGCTACAGGCAATTCCTTGAAAGAACTTATGAAGGACTCAAGACCAAATTTGTTGAAATACTGGACCCCTGACATAATGTGAATACTGTGATTTATATGTTATAGTAAAGGCTACTAATCTTAAGGGAACAATTCTATTTGTATGCTTTAAAAACCTAATTCAACCAGATAGTTGAGTTAACTAAACTGTATTTTTATTATTTTATCATTTTTTGTGTTTATGTTAATCATGGCATCTAAAACCGTAGTCAATAGTCCTGAATTCTTCCTATTCTTATATTCTTTAGTAAACATGGTGGAATTTTCTGGCATGTTCTCAGCTGTCTTAAAAAAAAATAGTTGTATTAGATCAACAGCTGCCAAACTTTTAAAAAAGAAGTTGATCTCCCCCACTCCCCCTGAATCCTTGAGTGACAGACCAGTTGCACTTCATTACAAACTTGTGTTTGAGACTATTTTCACATGGCATGACTTGAAGTTGCTCTTGTAATTTTCTGTACCTCTTCTAGCTGCCTGATTTTGTCCTTTGGGAAAGTTTTTGCCACTTATAACTTCTAGGTATCCACAAATTTATGTCTTTGTTGAGCAGCCGTTAAGTGCATTAATCATCCAGAAACAACTTTAAAATGACCCAAGATTTTGTTGCATAGGTGACCGATTAATTTGTGAATAAATGTCCAACTAGAGTTCCCATTAGGAACTCTGTAAGTTTTAAAGGTTTTTTTCCAAGTGTAAGCGGCAACCGCTAAGGACACTGTTTGGATTAGGGCTATCTACAAGGAAAGGTCCTGTGGGAAGAAAGGTGGGACAAACAATTATTTAGCTTATTTCTCTGGTTTTCTGGCCTCATTCACACATAACCCTCACCAGAGCTGCTGTTTCCCTCACTGCACCATGACCACAATCCAAATAGGTCTCCATTGCGCCTTCTATTCATATGTGCGGACAAAGTACCATCCAGTCACAGCCAATTTATAGTGACCTTATAGGTTTTTCAAGGCAAGAGATGTTCAGAGGTGGTTTGCCATTGCCCTCCTCTGCATGGAGGCCCTGGTATTCCTTTGTAGTCTCTAATCTAAATACTAACTAGGGCTGACCCTGCTTGCCTTCTGAGATCTGATGAGATCAGGCTAGCGTGATAATTTCAAAAGATCAGTTCTGTGATTTTCCAATATCACTTCTACTTTGGCCCTAGGAGACAGCACAACCTGGTAGGATGGAGTACAGTGCTGCCTGGTCCTAATTAATCAGAAATAAATCCTATTGTATTCAATATAAGGATATGGCTGCATCATTAGTATGTTTATAATACTTTTTCCTAAGTGTTCAAGTGCTTATATATATTCTTTCTGAATGCATAGCAAATGGATCACAAGAACCCAGAAAAGTAAGCTAACAGGATAATCTACATATTATTAATGAGGAGGGTGACTTTAGGGTTGCCAGCCTCCAGGAGGGGCCTGGAGATTCCCTGCTTTTACAACTGTTCTCCAGCTAGCAGAGATCAGCTCCTCAGGAGAAAATGGCTGCTCTGAAAGGTGGACTCTATGGCATTTTACCATGCTAAGGCCCCACCCCTCCACAAACCCCACCATCTCCCAGATCAACCCTCAGAGTCTCCAGATATTTTCCAACACAGATCTGGCAACCTTACAATTATGCCATGCTAACTCATTTAGTCTGACCACCTGCAGATTGCCCCAGACTAGATAGCTAGGTTATTGCCATGTTAGGTATAGCCTGGCTCCTAATTAGGTTATTAGGCTGTATGCTTATTATGGAGGTTGTCAAGAATAGGGAAAGAATAAGGGTCAATCTTTTCACTCATTCAAGATTGGCATTTTATCCATGAAGCTGATATTAGATAACTGAGCTCTTCAGAATCACTGAGTATATATATTCTTTTTTCTAGGTTATTGATTGGCTTCTAATTTTTAATCTCTACTTCCTGTTCTTTCCTTGTGCAAATGTTGCTCCCCAGACTTTGTATAGCTGGACAACATCCTTTTCTATCTTGCCTTTCCTGCTCCCTAATCACTCAAATTCTGATTTCCTGCTTCTTCCCAGCTGGTATTTTGCTTTCTTTCCAAGACTTCAATCTTCATTTGCTTCTGTCTGCCACCTGCAAATCCAGTGTGGATTCTACTCCAGTCTGCCTGGTGTTGTGTTTCGGTCCCCCTCCCGAATCCCCACCCAGTCTGGTATCTTTCTTGAGCTTTGATACTTGGTCTTGATCTCAGACATTGCTTTGAATTCTGTTATGGTTCCAGTTGCTTGATAAGGGTTTTTTTTGCATCAGTCATGCTTCCATGACCTGTTTTATAATAAAAACAAACGCTGAAGTGTTGAAAGAAGAGGAGCCTTGGAACAATAATATGTACTATGAATTGTTGTGACATTGTTCTGTAATGAGTAGGCTTATTTGGTTGGAAGGAGGTTAGGTTTCAGGAGGTCTGTTAGATTCTACTCAGGACCAAACCAAAAATGGCAATAGGAGAGCCATGATTAGATCTTGTGCAGCTTTTTAAAAAATCAAATAAAAGCTGTGGGGAGGGGTTGGAATGGTGACAAGGATTTAACCCTTTCATACTGTGTCTTTTTACCAGTCTAAATTGTTCATACACACCTGTACTCTCCAGGCCTGCTATTTACTCCATGGATCAAAATGCAGCTCTGGATATTTTTCTCTGTGGAGCAAATACAGATGCATAGGAGGTGGCCATTTAAATTGGAAAAGCTGTGGGTAAGGGGAAGTGTTAATCCCTATGCATTGCTGTCCCCAGTTCCATGGGATTCTGCTCATTGTGAGTGTGACTACTGGTGTGCCTTACTGCACTTTCAGCAGTGGTTTATGGCAAGTTTGTAACAGTGTGTCTCAAGAGTGGGAAGTCTGCTTCCCATTTCAGCCATTTTGCTACAACCCTCTGTAATACACAAGAGTGAGTGAGGTTCTAGATTGTTTGTTTTTCTGCATATTTTTTAATGCAAAGATTAGCACATTGTTCACAGTAACCAGTTATTTTCTTAATACTGTTTAATTAAGCGGAGTAGTGTCCATTATTGTACTGTTCTCACAATGCAATACTAGTGTCTTATGAAAACATGGAAGATTTTGTTTCATTCTCTTGTCTACTTGTGCCTCAGATTGGTTTTTTTTAACTTAACTACAATCAGGAAAGTTTGTATCTTTTAACACACTTCTTTCTGTGGGGAAAGTGTAGATGACTGGGGAAAGCAATGGCAAACCACCCCATTAAAAAGTCCACCATGAAAACGTCACATGCGACGTCACTCAGAGTTTGAAATGACTGATGCTTGCACAGGGGACTACATTTTCCTTTTTAAGACTATGGTCTTCAGTGGGCTTAGAAGGATGCAACTCTTTTTAGGATTGCACAATTAAATGCATGAGTCACTTGTAAAAGAGTGATGATGAGCACTGTTGGCATTGTAAATAAACTATACATATTTGTTGGGTTTCCCTGTAATAAAGAACTGGAGAATTTAAAAGTCAATGAAAAATATCTTCTGATTGGAAAATGGAATCAATGTGCTACCACCTTCTGTATTCTAAAGAATCAAAAATTAAGCTCTTAGCCCAAGGGTCCCAGCACTGCCTGTTCCACAAATACAATAAAAATAATAACGATTAATAGGTAGATCCTTATTTTATAATTCCATGTTGTCATACTTGCCATCTTCATTAAAGTCTTCAAAAAGAACAATTATGAAATAATTGCAGTAAGGGAGTTATATACATTTAATTAGTTAAAAGCTAGGTAACTGACATAAAGATATGTAATTGGTTAAAAGTAGTTAAGCTAGTTTAAAAATGTGATTATATATTTAATTTTTGTGTGCTTTATACTTTTTTTAGAAATGAAGAGCAGATTAATTTGAGGAAAGCATTAGATATGCCATTTGAATTTTGAATAGTTTGAAAAGATATTTGACAGTGAAGCCTATTTTCGAAAGGGATCATAAGACCTGTGCACCCTAAGCATGATATTTATCATGATAAACTTTTGAGTACATCCCCTCCTCCATACTATGCACAATCAAGGAAGTGAACCAAGGATATTATTTTGAATGATCTGTTTTCCACGCTGTACACTGGGGAGGTAAGATGGCTACTAACTCTGATTAACTTTGACAGAAGCTTAATGTGTATATTCTCCATCACATGAGTGGGAAAAAGAATTCCTCCTTTGTCAAGACAGAACTTCTGAAAGAGTCTCATTATATAATCCTGGGTGTTTCTGGGAAGAAAAAGATTACTCATGATTACTCCTTTCATGAAGACAGCCAGAACAGTTCTGTGGGAGGTTCAGTCCTATCAAAATTGTTCCAATTGCCAAAAAGTCAGTGATTAATAACATGCCACAGATACTTGTGTATATGTTGTGATGAAATAAAAACGTCTACCATTTCTTGAATTCATGTCCGAAGAAAAAATGATGAAAAATGGCAGATTT
Organism: Heteronotia binoei; assembly: GCF_032191835.1. NCBI lineage: Eukaryota > Metazoa > Chordata > Lepidosauria > Squamata > Gekkonidae > Heteronotia > Heteronotia binoei. The sequence continues at coordinate 75,810 of NW_026799994.1, forward strand.
TTAGAAGGAGGTAAGGAAGATTCTAATGGTTTGAAATAAGGAACAGTGAAGGGGGATGTGCCATGTCAGGGTCAGGATTACAGTTTAGCTGTGAGAAGGCAGCTGTTGTAGCCGTAAGTTTCCTGTGATGGTTCACATCAAATGCAACCCTCCAGTCATGAATAAATGTCTTGTTTTTGCTGCCCCTTGATATTGCAGCACCTGGCAAGCCATGACACATGACCAGTAGAGTATGTCTGACAATGTTTACTGCAATTTTTTTCAGGCCTGTATCTGTCACTGGAGTGGAAGGATTTAGGTTCTGTGCTCTGGAGCCTGCATTATCAATGGAGGCCCAGATTGCAGCCACTGCCAAGTCAGCCTTTTTCCATCTAAGGCGGGCAAAGCAGTTGGCTCCCTTCCTAGAGCGCCAAGATCTGGCAATGGTGCTTCATGCAACGGTCACCTCGAGACTGGATTACTGTAATGCCCTCTACATGGGGCTGCCTCTGTACTGAACCCGGAAGCTGCAGCTGGTGCAGAACGCAGCGGCTAGACTGTTGCTGGGACTCCCTAAATGGGAGCACATACAGCCTGGGCTGCGCGAACTGCACTGGCTGCCAGTTACATACCGGGTTCGTTACAAAGTGCTGGTCATTACCTTTAAAGCCCTATATGGTCGAGGACCTGTCTACCTTAGGGACCGTCTCTCCCCATATGAACCCCAGAGAGCACTGAGGTCAGCCGGGAAAAACTTGCTGACTATCCCCGGACCGAGAGAGGTGAAGTTGCAAAGCACCCGTAACCGGGCCTTCTCCTCTATAGCCCCGAGCCTATGGAACCAACTTCCAGAGGAAATGCGGGCCCTGCGGGACCTAGAACAGTTCCGCAGGGCCTGCAAGACCTTCCTCTTCAGACTGGCTTTCGCTGATGAAAATGGCAATTGCGAAGGAAACCGCCATCAGAAAAAGTAAACATAGCATTAGCACTTTTAAAAATTTAATCAATTTAATTTTAAAACTTAACCAGATTTTAATTAAATGCTTATAATGTTTAATGTAATTTTATTCATTTGTATAATTTAACCCTGAACTATGTTGTTAGCCGCCCTGAGCCTGCTCCGGCGGGGAGGGCGGGATATAAATAAAATTTGTTGTTGTTGTTGTTGTTGGCCACAACAACAGTTAGGCAGTAAAGCAAATTAACAAGGGAGTGTGAGAAATCCAGGTCTCAGGATCCATGTGCTCAACTTTACCTATTAAGAAGTGGCAGTTACTACTTTCTATGCTCCAATTTCCCTCTTTACAAGGAACCGACTACCTAGGGATACCAGGCTGCAGATATGACCTGGGGATCCCCTGGAATCACACCTCATCTCCGTACTACAAAGATCAGTTCCCCTGGAGAAAATGGATGCTTCAGAAGGTGGACTCTGTGACATTGTATCCCTGTTCTCTGGCTGCATCCCCAGATCTCCAGGAGTTTCACAACTTGGATTTGGCAGGCTTACCACTCCCATCTCATACTGGTAGCTGATGGGCTTGGCAACCCTACTGGTTAAGGTTGCTAAGTCCCAACTCAAGAAATATCTGGGGACTTTGGAGGTGGAGCCAGGAGCAAGAATGTGACAAGCATGAATGAACTTCAAAGGGAGTTCTGGCAATTACATTTAAAGGGACCACACACCTTTTAAATGTTTTCCATTGGAAGTAATAAAGGATAGGGACACCTTCTTCTGGGGCTCATAGAATTGGACCCCCTGGTCCAATCTTTTTGAAATTTGGGGGGGTGTTCTGAGGAGAGGCTCCAGATGCTATGCAGAAAAATTGGTTCTTCTACCTCAGAAAACAGCTTCCCTAGAGTCCCAGATACCCACGGATCAATTCACCATTATACCCTATGGTAATTGGTCTCCATAGGGTATAATGGAGTGCCTAGCAGATCATTTCCCTCCCCCCACACTTTCTGATAACCCTGAAGCAGGAAGATGATCTATAAACCAGGAAATCCCTTGCCTCCACCTGGAGATTGGCAACCCTACTACTGGCATATGTCTTTTAAAATAATTCCATTTTCTCCCTATTTTTGCCTTTCAGGAATGCCTTGTTAACATTTTATTAATATGAGCAGCTACTGTTGTCATTTTTCAGGGTTTGGGTCCTTTCTTGGCATCTCTAGAAGTTTAAATATTTGAGTAGATATCTGAATACATCTTGTCTCTAGAACAGAGTACTGTACAGCACGCAGCTTGCCACTTCATACACTACCACTACCACATACACCACCACCACCACAGCATCTGAGGCATATTTTGAGCAATCCCTAACATTGTATATATGTTACCAACATCTTCCATTTGTTGATTTAATCTTTGTATCCTTTGTGTGAAAGACGGAGAACTTCAAGAGGTATAAAGAAACACTACAGTTCTATGGGGAAGTGGTAAACAATCCATTTCCCAACATCTTCCAAGCCCTGGGGCAAATTGCCTGTGTTTAAGTTTATCTCAGGATAAACCTACATTTTACCTAATAACTTGCCACCAGCCTGATAATCAAAGGCTATCAATACATAAACAGCATGCCTTTAGTTACAGAAGGAACATGTTGCAGTAACACTGGGATAGGAAAGAATATCCCCGTATACTCAGGGCCGGTGCTAGGCTTTCTGGTACCCTAGGCGAATCACTCACTAGCCTCCCCCCCCCCATTATTAAAAAATACAGGGAAAGTGAAGAGTGCCAAACTTGAATTTTTTCACATTTTTAATTTACTAATTTTTTAATTTTATTTTTAAAAAGTGATATGTTATAAAAAAATTGTGAGAATAAGTGCTTGCTGGCCACACCAGGAAAGTAGGTGGCGGGATAGGATGAGGTGGGAGACCAAGTCACACATTGGGGAGAGGGGGTGGCTTGACTTTGCTGAGGGCAGCTTGGTGATGGGAGAAGACAAGGTGACGGTGGTAGGTGCCAGAATAATGCGTCTGGGAGGCCAGGTGGTGCCCTAGGCAACAGCCTACTTTGCCTACTCCCATGCACCGGCCCTGCCTACACTAGCATTTCCCACCAAAAAAGTTTCCTGTCTTGGATACTCTGATTTAGACTATTTGAATTGCCAGCAACACTGGTATTCTGCTTGGATGAAGACTGCCACCCAACACATCTGTGCCTTACTGAACCACACATACCTGCTCTTTGTTGAATGAGATTGTGTGCTCGATCACTCACTTTACCCTCTCCTGCACTCCCAAACCTGGAAATAAAAGAGCCCTTGTCTTTGAATGGGGATGCCTGTCCTATAATCCTTTCTCACATCTATGGTTATGGGTGGGGTTTTTTTTTGTTTGTTTGATGCTTGTTTGTGATTTCATAGTACATGAGTTGTTTGGATACCTGAGCTTCTTGTTAACACATTTCATGTGTCTTTGCTGTGCTTCCCTTTGGATTATTTGTTGCCTAGTTGATTGGATTCCTGCCTGGAGACTTGGATGTACATTTGGACCTGTATGGATGGGAAGTAACAGCCATCTCTGCTTTATCTCTTGATGAACATCTTTGATGTCTTGCCTGTTTCTTAAATAGAGAGACTTGTACAGTGTTTGGATGCCTGACATGACTGTCTCTTTACATTGGCTTCTAGCCTTTAGTGTTGTTATTGAAAGCTTGGTATTATTTTGACTGGTTGTGTTTGCTAATTCCCCAGCCCAGATATTTGTACTATTTCCCTACATGCTTTCAATTTTTATTTTCATTCTATTCATGTCTTAATGTTCCTTCTGAACTTGCAAAAGTCCCCTACCACTTTGACACATATCCCTTACTATGTGTATCACTGCCAGATTAGGGTATTCCTTAAACTGGTTATAGAACATAGGTTAGCAGTTTCTAAAAGTGATGTGGTAAAAGGAAAGCATTTCATTTTGCTCAGACTATTTTATTGTGGATTTGGGCTTTTATTAGAAAGGGGGCATGTTCATAAAGTGTGCATGTATTGTATAGTTACAGACAGTAACAGACAACTAGTTTCTTAAACTGAAAGAACAAAACCCTCTTTGTCTTTTAAATCAGTGTGGTAAAGACCATTTCAGAGTAAATGAATACTATGTACAGCTGGTGAAAAGCCTTCAACAATATATAATCATGGAAAGGGTGAGGCTTGTGAAATGATCCTTGGTATGAGAATTGAGAATGTTATTGGCATGTCCTTATTTTCATCCGTGGAATGTTGGCACATATGCAGACCTCTGACATGCAGAGTTTACCAAAGTTTCAGTGAGTTTACAGTTATTTTATTTTGCATGTGTTATCTTTGTTCCCTCTTTGCTCTTAATTTGGGCTACGAGGGTGTGTGTTTTTAAACACATTTTAGAAGTTTAGCAAATTAAGAATAAAGAGGTAGATAAAGAGCATCACTGTGCCATACTAAGCAGAGTTACACTCTTCTAAGGCTATTTCCATCAATAAACTTTTAAGGGTGTAACTCTTCTGTTTGTATATTTTGATTAATGTAAGGGACCTACATTAGTGTAAAGGTACATTTAACGGCATATAGCCAGTGTACCAACATATTCATTGGAAGGAATGTATATATGACAACACAAGAAAAGAACTGAGATTTTTAATATGTGCACTGTATGTATTGCCCAATTTTGCTGAGTCACACACCATTTTGAGGTACTGTAAATTACCCATTATGTTTATATAGTTTGGACATGGATTTTTATGACTGCTGGCAGGAGACTAAACACCAAATTTAGGCAAGAGGTCTGTAAGTCATACAACATGTTCAATGGAAATGGTTTTGAAGTACCTTTCAGGAAGGGGCTAACTGATATGTTCTATGTATTCATTCCTAACTCCATAATCACTTTAAGTGCAATATTGGCATATAAATTATTTGCAGTACTTTAGCACTTTCTGCAGTAGTTAGCAAGATTTCAGAGCCCACCAATTATATTTTTGTTCCTGGACCAAACTGGTGCCAACACTGGGCTGGGAAATTCCTGGAGATTTGGGAGTGCAGCCTGGAGAGGAGGAGGGGAAGGGACTCAGTAGAGTATAGTTTTCCAGGGAAACTGATCTCTGCAGCTTGGAGATCAGTTATAATTCCAGGATATCTCCAGGCCCTGCTTGGACACTGGCAGCACTATTTTCCACCCAATCACCATAATCTTTTCCACTGTCAATACTTCCAGGGCTTTTTTTGTAGCAGGAACTCCTTTGCATATTAGGCCACACCCCCTGATGTAGCCAATCCTCCTTGAGTTTACAGTAGGCCCTATACTAACAGCCCTGTAAGCTCTTGGAGGATTGGCCTAATATGCAAAGGAGTTCCTGCTACAAAAAAAGCCCTGTTCAGGCTGTGTGGCCTATAGTTACCAATAAGGGAACTGAATATCTCCCATAATCCTGTACTCATTAGTGAGTTGCACAGCAAATTAAAATGCAGTTGTTGATTCTAATGAAAATTACTTGGAACTGTTCTTGATATCAGATAATTTTTATGGAGAAAAATAAGAGCACATATAGATATATTGTCTCAGACATGTTAAATATAAGCTGGTGTGAATGCTTAGCTCCTCAAGATTCGTAGTAGTCTGGTGTCTGGTGTTAAACAGTTAAACAGAGTAGTCTGGTACTAAACAGTTCTTATGATGTTTTTCAGACCAAGATACTTTATTAATATTGAACATGCTACAATACTTTCAAGACATATGTACATTCTGCTGTCTCTGTAAGAGTTCCCTATTATGTTTGCCTTATTCTTTTATTTTTAAACCACAAAACAATTGCCATTTACTGTGTAAATGGGATATGTTGCTTTACACAAAATAGGAAGCTGACACTTTTAGTTCTAATGTGTGCTCAAACCTTCTCCCGCCGCCCCCTCCCCCAACTATAAGGAATGGTTGAAAAGTTCTGTCTGAATAGAATGGAGTTAGGTTTGCAATTATGTGAAAGCTTCTTCTCTACCTTAGTGGTGGAATGTGCCATCCCACCTCTCACTTAAGGCAAACCCGTAGAGTTTTCAAGGTAAGAGATATTACAGGGCTTTTTTTGAGCAGGAACACACAGGAGTTCTGGCTGGCTTGATGTCAGGGTGTGTGGCCTAATATGCAAATGAGTTCCTGCCAGGCCTTTTCCCACAAAAAGCCCTATGCAAAACAATGAGAACATCAGGGGTGTGGCTTAGTATGCAAATGAGTTCCTGCTAGCCATTTTCAACAAAACCCCATCAGAGGTGTGGCTTAGTATGCAAATGAGTTCCTGCTAGCCATTTTCAACAAAAAAAACTCTGCTTACCTCTGTATAGCAATCCTGGGCTTTCTTGGTGGTCTCCCATCCTTGTACAAACTATGCCTGCTGAGCTTCCAAGATCTGATAAAATCTGGCTAACCAGGACTATCCAGATCAGGGCCTTTCTGCCTCTGTTCTAAAAATAGGTAAACCATAGACTCTTGGACAAAGATGGGTCCCTCTCATACTATCAAGACCCATCAGAAACATAATATGAAAACAAATATAATGTCTGGCTGTGCTCCATGGCCCATATAAGTAACCAGGACTCCCAAGTGTTCCCATCTAAATAACTCTACTAGAACTAAGGCATTCATCATGGTTAGTTGTAATCATAGTTGTTATTAGGCCCTCTCAGAGGTCCACAAAAGCCTGGGCCAATTCCAGATTTTGAGGCACTTAGTATTAGCCACAGTATAAATAAAAAAGGATGGTACATGATGTGAATGAAAACAACTTGTGAAGCATACCAAATGGCAAAAATTAATGTGTCTAAATCTGAGGCCCTAGCCAAATGGCCCTCATAGCCCCCCTCTTTGAGTCTGTTCGATCTTTTTTGCTGTGTCTGCACTCTGCCTTAATATGCAAAGTATTCTGTAAAGCTTACTGTTTATGTACAGTGATCTTGCTAAAGACTGTATCAGGTATATCAGCAAAATGCACTGGATTTTCCCCCAACCCATGATCTAGTCATTGTTATCCTTTAGTGGGCTTTCCAATTCTATGATTGGCATACTGCAATTTCCCTCAAATAGGGATTACTGTGAAGAACACTTATAAAGTTTGTACTTCATTTCCAATTAATAATTATAAAGCCATTCTGAAACCAATATCTGCCAAGACACATAAACTTGAGTTATAAGGTTTGTAACAAGGCAAAAGCACCCTCTCATTTGGACATGTGCAGGGGACACAGTTGGGTATGTGCCAGTTAAGAGATTCAGACAGATGGAGCCTGACAGGTCTGTGAACTGTTCACAACCTTCTTTAACAAGTGCCTCACAGCTCTTGTTTCCAAACTGAGTCTGCATTCTTTAGATGCACATTTAGAGCTGCCTAAATCAAGGTGCAAGACAAGAGAATAAGGCTTTAGAAGAATGTGTTGTGAATGATGAAGAAGGTGTCTCCTTAGAGTAGAAGGAGTGCCCAAAATATACTGTAATCAGCTCTACTTTATATAATCAAATTTCTGCTATCAGAACAGGTTACAGCAGTGATCAGCTTTTAGAAAGATTGAAATGCACCTTTTCAGCAGCTGGTTTCACTTTTCCCACCCACCCCTCTGCCATCTAAAATAATTTCCATCTGTAGAAATGACTGCTCAAGCCACAGAGAGACAGTATGTCCCTACAATATATTTCTCTATAGATCCAGGTGGGTAGCTGTGTTGGTCTGTCTGAATACTGCACAGGTGCTGAAACAGAAAAGGATAGTACAATAAACAGAAGGTGTTAAGAGATTGTCTGGAAATAGCGCAGACAAGAGAGGCAAGGAAATTGGTTCTTGGTAGCAGAATGCATGTCTCAAAACAGCCCTTATCTCCATCTTTCTGTTCATGCAGAAACAATAATCATGTACCAAAAATATCTAATTTCACTCTTTCAGATATGCATACAATACCACAACTAAGTAGCCTCTCTTTTTTGCTGTGAGCTTTAGCCGGTATCATGTTTTGATGTGCACTTTGGGAAGCTCTTTTGTAAAGTTTTTACTTTGAGGTTTTTGTGTGTTTTTTTAAAGGATGAGGTTTATAAGATATGTATGTTGGGTAAAAGGGATACAAAACATGGATCTGTGTACAGCTGATGTGTCATCTGAGTATGAGTCAGAATATACGTTACATTCCTTGGTGGATTAAGCTAAATGTTCATCCTGATCAGCATGCATGTCTCAAATAGTAGCCAGCCACAGATGCCTCTGAAAAGCTTACTAGCAGGGCATTAGAGCCCTGACCTGGGTGGCCCAGGCTAGCCTGATCTTGTCACATCTTGGTTTGCTAAGCAGGGTTGACCCTGGTTTGTACTTGGATGGGGAGACCACCAAGGAATTCTAGGGCTGCTATGCAGAGCCAGGCAGTGGCAAACTACCTCTGAACCTCCCTTGACTTGAAAACCTTAAAGAGTTGCCTTAAATTGGCTGCAACTTGACAGCAATTTGCACACGCACACACAGGGCATTAGAAAGAAAGTTGCTTCCAGTTTCCAGCCTTCATCTTTTCTAATCATCATTCCACAGTACCCTAGAGCTAGACAAGAACTGAAGGTTATCTAAAAGAGCTCCTCCACATATTGACATCTCTCCATTTTATGCACATGTGTAGGATCCCTCGTAATCTAGTTGAGTAGGTGATGAACAGGACCAACCAAAGAATCAGCAGCAAGCAGAAAGTATCAGAATGCAGATATCCAGACTCCTTGGAACACAAATTAACTTTGCTGTTATTTGTGTTGTTTTTTTATAGTTTAAGAGCCCCGTGGCGCAGAGTGTTAAAGCTGCAGTACTGCAGTCCAAAGCTCTGCTCATGACCTGAGTTTGATCCCCTGTGGTAGCTAGCTCGAGGTTGACTCAGCCTTCCATCCTTCCGAGGTCAGTAAAATGAGTACCCAGCTTGCTGGGGGGAAAGCGTAGATGACTGGGGAAGGCAATGGCACACCACTCTATAAAAACTCTGCTGTGAAAATGTTGTGAAAGCAACATTACCCCAGAGTCGGAAACGACTGGTTGCTTGCACAGGGGACCTTTTTTTCCCTTTATATAGTTTATTGTATAATATTTTATAGAATTTATTTATATTAATATTAATTTAATTTAATATATAAATAATTTGTTTGTTACTTTTTAAATAATTTGATTTGTTTCTGTTATAATTCCCTAGATCTTTATGTGTGCATATGCATTTTGATTAATGTCTCAGCATGTCCTCCATCAATGACCTGTAGGAAGCATGGAATTGATAAAAAGAGTATTATGGAGTTTTACTATCTTTAGTCAGGTAGTAGTCAAACAAGAGAAGTACTGTTCCACTGGTGACTCTTCCCCACCGACTGTTTTTTTTTTAAAAAGGGATTTTATTATTATTATTATTATTATTTATTGAAACTTTCATAAGTACAATATAAAATTGAATGATGATAAGTAATGGTAAGCAAAACAGAAACAATGAGAAAATTTCAATCCTGAGATTAGGCTGTCACGTTACAAGGTTGAATATAGACCTAAAAAAGAACATTGCAATAAACACAATACTACCAAAAATATTACTAATAATAATACTGCACTCTACTACCTAAGGTACTTTGCAAATTTAAACTAAATAGATAAATTAATGAGGACGTTACATAAACTCAGATACACACACACATTTAGAAACACACACACACATATAGATACATACATAAGATTCAAGACTTCATTTATGAAAACAATCAATGCGAGGTTATTAATGAAAGATATTCATCTTGTGGTAACGTTGAAGTGTGAAGGCAGGAACCAAAATTCCTTTTCAAAAAAGGTCTCCATTTAAGCAACATAGAAGGAGAAGACTTAGACCCATAATGAGATTTAAAACTAATTTATCTAAAATAAAATATTCCCAAAGTTTAGAAGCCCAAGTTTGGATAGAGGGAGACTGAGGTTTTTCCCAAGTTCAATCTATAGCATATTTGGCGGCAGTGAATAATAGGGAAATAAATTCTCTTTGTGACTTAGAAATTAGGAAATCCCCCCAAATATTTAAAAGGATAACCTTAGGGTCAGACGGTATTACAATGCCTGTTAACAATACAACTTTTGACTGAATTAAAGACCAAAAAGGCCTAATCAATGGACACAGCCATCAGCAGTGAAGGTACGTGCCACAGTTGCCACACCCCTTCCAACAGAGGGGGGAACTAGATGGGAAAAGATGAAACATACCGGTGTTAGGTACCACCTAGCTAACATTTTATATTCCTGTAACTTAATATTCATTGATCTTGATTTAAGAGAAGGGGATTGCCAAATGCTGAGCCAACCTGTGTAATCAAAACTACAAGATAATTCTGATTGCCATGCATTCCTACAAGATGAATTAGTATAATAGTCCCTATTAAGAAGCAAATTATAAACTTTTGAGACCAGACCTTTGATCTGGTTGTCCTTGGTACACAAAAGATGTTCAAAGTCCGAAAACTTTGCTCTCAATGCTGGCTTAAAGGAATAACAAGCTAAGAAGCTCTGCACTTGTAATTATTCCATCCATGACAAAGTGGCAGTGGAAATACGATCAAGTGAGATCTTAGGCTTTAGACGTCCATGTGACAAAATGTCAAAAAATCTGGTGAGATTAGATTTACGCCAGATACTAAAAGAACTGACGATAGTACCTGGTATAAAAGGCGAGTAATTTGTAAACTCCACTAGTAATGAAGTAGGAGAGGCAATCCTAGCTGAGCATCTATTCCATACCCTAAGCAAAGCTTTTAAAAAAGGGTTACAGGAAGAGGTAAAACATCTATGATGACTGTTAAAAAGAGCTTTCCTAAAACTATAATGCAACAGACGTAAGTTTTCTGTTGTCTTCCATTCAGCAACATAGGAGGACCGGTAGAACTTAATTACATTGGTTAACACAATGGCTTCATAATACCTCAGAACGTCAGGAACTGCCAGACCACCTGCCTGACTGGATAAATGTAAAGTAGAAAAACATATACGGGGGGGTTTATTTTGCCAAATAAAATTGTTAATATCTTTCTACCATTTTCTCAAAACAGAAAGGGGGAGATCAATAGGAAGAGCACGAAAATAAAACATCATTTTGGGCAAGAGAATCATTTTAACCATTAAAACTCTTTCCAGAAGTGACAAGTGTTTAGTCAACCAGTGCACAACAGGGTCAGAAATAGTTTTTGAAAGCTCCTTATGATTGAATTTTAATGTCAGACATTGAAAGTGGAATAAAAACACCTAAATACTTCCATTTAGTATTCACCCAACAATAATGATATTTCCTTTTAATGAATGAAGAAACATCAGGATCCAGATTTATAGGATAAAGAGTAGATTTATTTTGATTGATTCGAAGGCCTGTTACACTACCAAAGAACTCAAGGTGCGAATGAATTTTGGGGAGAGAAGCTTTTGGATCTGAAATAAAAAGAACCATGTCATTAGCAATTAAACTAATTTTTATACTAGAACGCCCTACGGGAATACCCTTAATAAGATTATCATTTCTAATTAGAACTGATAGCGGCTCTATTGCAAGTGCGAAGATCAGAGGTGACAAGGGGCAACCTTGGCGTGAAAAGGGATATAATAGGTGAATTGAGGGCATTAATACAGAGAAAAGCACAGGGAGATAAATATAACGCTTGTAGGACAGAGCAAAATTTAGGACCAAATCTCATTGCTCGTAATAAAGCTTGCAGATAAGAAGGCTCTACAGTATCAAATGCTTTCTCTATATCTAAAACCTATGCACACACATTAGGTAACTTATGCTCATGACTGTACAAAATAGTGCTGACAAGTTTTGGATATTGTCAGTCATGTCATGAGACGGTATGAAACCTGTCTGCTCAATAGAAGTATACTCTCCTATAATCCTGTTAAGCCTCTGGGTTGAAAATATTAATAAATACCTTGTAATCATGATTCATTAATGAAATTGGACGATATGCTTTCAGGTCGGTCGGATCCCTATCTGGCTTGGGTATAACGATGACTTTAGCCAAGGACCACGATTTTGGAAGATGACCTGTCTCCAAAGCATAATTAAAAGTTTCAAGCAAATAAGGGGATAGAGAAGATTGGAAACATTTGTAAAAATCAGAGGAAAAACCATCCACCCCAGGGGATTTATTTGATTTCATTTTTTTAATTGCTGATAAAAGTTCTTGCTCCTCAATAGGTTGTTCTAAAAGAGAACGATGAGAATCAGAAATACATTTAAGAGATTGAAGAAAACCATCAATAGAATCAATGGGAGAAAAAGCTGATTTATAAAGATTAGAATAAAATTTTAAAAAATATTTACAATTTGCTTAGAGGACGTGCATAAAATTCCAGAAGGGTCCTTAAGCCCTTTTACCCCAAAATTCATTTCATGCTTTTTGACTTTCCAAGCCAGAAGATGGAAAGATTTTGGACCAGCATACCGCCATGCTTGATTTAGGTAAAGAAGATTTCTTTTTATTTTGTTAACTTCAAGAGCCTCCAATTTCCTTCTTTCAATTAAAAGTAATTTATATACCTTGTTTGAACACGTTGCTTTATGCTGTGCTTCTGACTTTCTTATATTACCAATCAGTTTAGAACACACTTTGTCCCGCTTCTTGCAATAAGCAGAAGCAATTGATATACAATGCCCCCAGATGTACATATCCCAAATGACTGGGATGCTGACCTCACTGAAGATGTTATTTATAAAAAGATTCATGAGTAAGATTTTCTAGCTGCTTAACAATGTTTTCATCTTGCAACAACAAGTTATCAAAGCTCCAGGTGAAACTTTGATCCTTGGGAACATTCTCTTTAAGAGTACAGAGAACAGCAGCATGGTCCGACCAACATCTCGGATCAATATTAGCATCTAGTGAATTGTTACAAAGGGACTGTGAAATAAAAAGATAATAAATTCTTGTATGTGTTTGAAATTGATTTGAAAAATAAGTAAAATTCCACCCCTCAGGATGAAGATAACGTCACACATCAATTAGGTCAAATTTTTGCACTAAATTTTTAAGGCTAGTATAATTAGGGCAAGATAGATTGGATTTACGCCGCTTAGGCCAGGCAGTTTTCCTATCAGCATTTAGATCCATTAAATAATTCAGGTCTGCACCCAAGATAATGAATCCAGTATGAAAATCCTGTAATTTAATAAACAAATCATTGAAAAAACTAATTTGACCCACATTAGGCGCATATGCTGAATCTAAAGTGACTGCAGTGCCATTGATGAAAATATAGTGACCCTGAGAATCTTGCTCTACATTTGTGCATGAAAACTGGACCGAGGCAGAAAGAAGGATTGCCACTCCCCTAGCCTTGGAAGAGCCCGTGGCAGTAAAACAGTGAGGAAAGAATTTAGATTTAAAGAGAAAATTGTCGTTATTCTTTAAGTGTGTCTCCTGGAGGAATATAATATCAGCTTTAAAATGCTTCAGATAATTATGAATATGTTTGGATTTAATTATGTTTTGTAAGCCCCTACAATTTAAAGTAATCACCTTTAGATTAGCCATTGTAAGACAGAAGCCATGAGGTAAGCTAAGAGGATAAACAAAAAGTAAACAAACAGAAAGGTTCATATACTAACAAAGAGAAGCATCTCCAACCAAAGTAAAAATCAGCACCACAAGTAATATATTTCAAAGACACCGTAGGAAAGGTAAAGTGCAGCATCAAAAGTGAATACAATTCATTATACAGACAGCAAAAACAGTAGCACCAGAAAAAATTCATAAAACCATTAGCATTTAAAAATACCACTAGTAAACTGTAAAAGCTATGCAAACTCACAATTAAAAACAGCGCAAATATCTTAACAATTGATGTCAAAACAATAATACTTAATTGCAAACTGCAGCAACATAAATAAATAACACCCATTAGTAACCCTGAAATGTAACCTTCATTATTTACCTGTGCACCAAAAGGCAGTGAGCTACAAGAACACGCAAGATCCAAAAGGATCACCTTCATGAATTTAAATATTAAAACTATCAAATATAACTTAACGACAGCCATGAAATAAAAAACAATATATAATGTAAAACACTGAAACCCCCTACCACCCCCCTTCCCCCTACACCTTAAAAATGATCAAAACGCAGGAATACAACCATAAATATAACACACACGAAACAGTTGCTTAATGATTAAAAACCCATAAAAACCTTTAACCGTTGCAGTTTTCCCACCCCCCTCCTTGTATCCCCCCCAAAAATAAAAAACTCAGACACCACCCCCAAAATGGAAAAGCTGTGAAAACCTTTTAGCCGCGACCCCCACCCCATCAGGAGACAAGAAAACCAAGGGTCCCACAAACCCCTATACCCTTACCTCCCCCCTAAAAACCATAGGGAGTGAAGGCATAGCATAAACAAAAAATATAACTGAACACAGGCACTAACATATAAATTGCACCAAACAATAGAACAGGTTACATTGTACACTAACATGTACAATATGAGTTACAATGTAGCTTTTCAAAATCTCTCTCCTCTAACATCCGGAACTGTTTGCTTGCTGGATTTAAAAGGAGAAGAAAAATCACGCTTCCGCTTCTTAGACTGTTTCCCAAGCTCCATGGTAACTTCCAGTTCCACCGAATGCAGCAACTGTCCTCCACAGAGTTCCCTTTATGCTGAACTTGTAATTTTCCAGATGGGGACCATTTATAACGATAATCTACCTCTGCCAGTTGACGAGCAATGGGTTTCAAAAGATGACGGTTATTCAAAGCCTCTGCTGCTAGATCTGGAAAAATCAGAATCACCTTTGTATTATATAATAAACCTCCTTTTTCCCGAGACAAAGCTAAAATCTTGTTTCTCAGTTTCACATTAGAAAGCTCCAAAATCACATCTCTAGGGCCATTAGGGTGTGCTGTTGAATAAATTCCCACACGATAGGCACAAATAATTATGAGAGGAGGGAATTATCTTCAGAGGGAATCACCTTTAAGAGCCAATTTTCTAAAAACATAGCAAGTGGAGTATCTCCTTACTCCTTCAGATCAAACTTGTGACATTTTATATTTCTTTCTCTGATCTTATTTTCTAACTGAAGACTCTGTTCGGTAGCCCATTTCTCATGAGATTTCAAACTACGAACACTCTCTTTATTCACCATACTTGTTTTATATGCTGCTTCGGCAGTTTTAGAGACATCTTGCATGGAGATTTGAAAAGCTTCCATCTGATCCGTTACTGAGCTCAAGGAAACACGAATATGTTCGAAAATCTCCTCTTTAAAAGCAGCAATAACTGAATGAAAATCCTGTGCAGTAACCAAATCACACGGCGGCGGCAGCAGATTAGCCGTAGCCATCATGGGACCTGAGGTAGAAGTGGAAACATTCAGGGCCGCCAGAGCTGAGGGCTGAAGAAATTTCTTCATAGAAAACGCACCTACATTTGAAAGTTTAGCTTTCTGCTCATTTAATTTACCCATAGTCTAAAATGCTAAGAATATGCCGAAAATACTTTTAAAAACCTGTGTTCAATGATATGAAAAGGGTAATCAGGGAGGGAGCTCGGCTCTCACACATTCAACTCCATTGGAGTCTACGCCCCAGCCCCCCACCGACTGTGCTTGTTATGTGTTTATTGATTAAACTAGAAAACAGAGTCCCTCTTTCCCATTCCATACTGTTTGACAAGGTTGACTGTCAAGTAGATAATCCCATATTTATTTTCACCAGTCTCATAGTTTGGGTATCTCTTCATGAAAAATTAAAAGATATTTTGGCCATTACAAAGCTTGAGATTCCCTTTGTTTTACCTAGTCTGGGATACAGATTCCTGCTGTGTGCAGGGTTGGGAATTTCCTGAATGGTTGGCAGTGGAGACTGGGAAGTGTGCAGGCTGATGAGAGGATAGTTCTCAATAAGTATAATATCATAGAGTGCACCCTCCAAAGCATTTTCTCCAGGGAAACTGATCTTTATCATCAGGATATGAGTTGCAATTCTAGGAGTGGTCCCCAGCCTTTTTTAGGGACCAATTTAGTGGAAGATAATTTTTCCACAGGCCAAGTTGGGGGGTGGGGATGGTTTCAGGATGATACAATTGTGCACTTTATTTCTATTGCATTGTAATATATAATGAAATAATTATACAACTCATGGCCTAGTTGCTAACAGGCCGTGGTCCATGGCCCAGGAGTTGGGGACCCCTGCCCTAGCCCCACCTTGAGATTTACAACCCTCTGTGTATGCTGTCAAATGAGCTATCTGAATTGATTTACTTTGTTTTTTCATTTGTATGTGTGTGTGTGTGTAAATTCCATTTGAACTGAGACTCAGTTGGGGGGAGAGTTGATTTGAACAGAAAGCAAATGAAATGTTGGATCTCTGGTTGGTGAAAGGCTTAAGCAGAGCTCAGTCTGAAATAATAATTTTGCTTTGTACATGAAGTAAATAACTTCAGAATGCTGCCATGACAGCAAAACAAGTGTTATCAGGCTAAAAAGTATGCACTAATCCTCATGTTGTAGCATTTTGTGTAAGCTAACAAATTCAGAAGGATTATTAAACAACTGGATCAGATTCCTGGTAAGGATAGATTAGGACATCAACATATGAATGCTAGGTCACTACACTGACTATTGTGAAGAGGTCCCAACCAAATATAGTTCATGTGATTTTGACTGAACAGCCAGTTGAAAGGATTAGAGCAATGATTTCTTCTGGCAGAAAGAACAGAATAGTTAAAGGTCTTACTATTATTGTGTTGTGATACAGTCAAAATCTGTACATGACAAAATATTCTCCTGACACCAAATAAACTTTTCCCAAAGTATTTTAACAACATTTTAGGAAATAAATTGAGCTTCTGAAAATAAAACAAAGATATAGCCTGCCATTTTAATTTTTTGTTGTCAAGTCACTGTTGAGTTATGGCAGCCCCATGGGGTTTTCAAGGCAAGAGCTGTTCAGATGTAGTTTGCCATTTCCTGTCTTCACATCACTCCGCTGGTATTCCCTGGTGGTCTCCCTTCCAAATACTGACCAGAGCCAACCCTGCTTAGCTTTGGATCTGATGAGATCAGGCTAGCCTGGGTTATCCAGGCTTGGGCTTATGTTCCTATATATTTTTATACAAGTTTCAAGACCAATTCACTTTATCATATATTTCATCATATTGTGGTGGAAAGTGCTGTCAAGCTGCAAACTTGTGGCAACCCTGAAGGGTTTTCAAGGCAAGAGATGTTCAGAGATGGTTTGCCATTGCCTGCCTCACCATAGCAACCATGAACTTCCTTGGTGGTTTCCCATCCAAGTACTGACCAAAGCCAACCCAGCTTAGCTTCTGATGAGACTAGCCAGGGGCAACCTGGTCAGATCTTATCCAGATACATCCAGATCTATTTTTGCTACTAGCTATATATCTACAACATATACAAACATTGTTTAAAAAACACACTTGATGTTAGAACAACTTTTAGTTTATATATTTACCAAAGATCATGCAGTTTCTATGTAGTGTGTAGCAGTAGTTTACTAGTGAGGAAACAAGTAACAAACAACTGCTGTGCCAGTCCTAGTCTGCCTTTCACCTGCCTCTCACCCCTTACTTGCTTGGCATCTCAATTCATGCCCAGGCCATTTGGAACTATCTCTGGCAGTGTATATTGCCTTTGTTTTCACTAAAGATATCCAGCCCTAGACAGGAACTTGTGCAAACAATAAATTGGATCTTACCAACTACATGCTGCCACAAGAGAGAAGAGAGGCCTCCTTTGACTCCTGAAACAACTGTGTGGACAAGAGACCTTATATGATGTAGTGGCTTGAGTGCCAAACTAGGATCTGGGAGACCCTTGTCTGAATCCCTAGTGAGATATGGCAGCTGGGTGGGTTACCTTTGGCTATTCATACACTCTCAGCCTAAACTACCTCACTGGGTTGATGGTTGTAAAGGTAATGTAGAAGAGGGGGAAACAATGTTTCCAGATACTTCGAGTCTTCATATAAAAGAAAAATAGGATATAAATATTTAAATAAATATTCAGACCCATGCTGCATGGAAGCTGCAGTGATGAGGGAAACTGAGAATCCTGCTTCCCTTTTGTGTTAGTAGAAAAGCTGATAGGATCAAACCTATAATGTCATTTCCAAGTTTGGGCTACAGAAAAGCTGATTCGTCACCTGACTTTGAAATGGTCATTTGATTATCTAGTTGTTCTCTAATCCTTTGTCCTTAATAGTCATAAGGGAAACGTCTGTTCAGTGAGAAATTCTGGGCACAAGTCTATCCACAGAATTTCCAAGAATATTTCCACAGTTTCTGTACAAAATCCTAACAAATGGCAATATTGGAGATATAGGGTTAGATTGAAGCCTGTCAAAAATAGGGTGATGAAAGAAGAAATCCTTCTTTCCTAGTACCCAAAGGACCTAGTAGTCACCTAGCATCTATATTCTTGTATGAAAAAGCTTCATGCAAAGATGCTACAGCTCTTAGGAATGCTCTGCAGGGGTGCTGAACTCATTTGTTATGATGGCTGGATCTGACGTGAATGAGATCTTGTCAGGCTGGAACATGCATCATAAAATGTAATGCCGGGCAGTGGAGATATAAACTTTATAAAGGACACAGTGTGAGGAAAAGCCCCCTTTCCGAGCATCGTAGTTACCAGCATGGTTGCCAGGGCACCTGGAGAAGTGAACTCACACATGTCTGGCCAGAGAGTGTGGGCAAACCTATCCAGGGAAATAAAGGACTTATGTGTACAAGCAGCCACAAGTTATATAGGCACTCTAAACCGGTACAGAGTGCCTACTAGCACAACGGATGTCTTCCCGTCGTCCCGTATGCCAGTCATGGAGCGGAAGAGACTGCGCCGCCAAGGAGCTATCCAGGCAAACGGTTATGAAGCGCTGACCATGGAATCCACCGTGGAGGGCTAACACCACACGCAGCCATCTTCCCGCCAGACTTGACTCCATTTCATTGTAACAGAAGGCTCATGTACACACCAGATGTCACCTTTGGCCTGCAAGCAACCCATCTATCCAAAGAATGGTTAATTATCCAACAGTCACTCTCTTTGTTCAACGGAACCCTGGACAAAGACCAGTGCCCAGTAGAAGACAGAAGAAGAAGGAAGACCATCTCCAGTCAAGAGCCAAGTCCTTTGTCTAAGTCGGGTGTTACCTAGGCCAACATTTGACTCTCTATTGTCACCCTTTTAGATAAGTCCATCTAATCTTAAGTGTCCCCCACCCAGTAGTCACCTCTATTCTTCTTCCCAACTGTCACTTTGGATCCGCCCCAGGGTCCGTTTCAATCCGAAAGTTCTTTCAGGCACACAGGATCCAGGCAAGTTCATTGGTCAAGAGCAAGCACCCAATTAGGTGCCACCAATGAACTTTCTATTGGCTACTGCAGTAGTCCAGCCCTTATGGTCACTGCAGAGCCTCCCCCTTTCTCCTCCCTCGTACCTCCCATCCCCTGAGGGCTCAAGAGAGTCCTTATAACCTGTGGACTAGCTACCCACAGGTGTGCTTCTATCAGTATCCCACCTTCCGCTGCATAGATCCATCTCCGATTCTAAGGCCAAGTTTCGGGTCCCTTACCCGCACCCTCATTCGTCGCCAATTGGAGCCTTCCTTGAAGACTACGATAGGTAAATATTACCCTGTGTGTCTACCCTTTTTGTTCCCCTATCCATCTATACTATTTAGAATTACTGTTCTCTTTGCTTGGCTTGAGTGCTTAACCATTGTCATCCCTCTGGTTATAAGCTGATTGGCCCATTGGTATGCTGACAGTCTTTGGCAATCTAATAGAACTGACAGTGCTAGCAAACTCGGATGGAATCCAACAGAAGACAGATTTGAGCTCACATTAGAGTCTATCCTATAGCACTCATGGCAGCTAATCTTTATTTCTCTGCCATTGTCATATCAGCACAGAGTCATTCAAGAAAGCTACCATAGTGCCTAATTGTTTGGAAGTTTATTAAATCTGATCCTGCTTGATGTGAATAGATATACATACCTGGGTGAAATGTAAATTATTTGCATGAGTTATTGCAGCCTGAGGATGTGGACTAAGACTCAAATGTGCCCTATGGTTTGGATGTCCTCTTCTACTAGTGGACTATAAAACCATGGAATACGGTATATTACAATCCATAATAAGTAATAAATGCTCTGAATAATAAATTTCTGGAGTCTTCATCTGAACACTGTGTACATTTTAGACTTTTGGACAATTGATATGAACATATGGACTTTCTTGAATATTGACTCACTTAATTGTGATGGTGTTGTATGATTAACCCTTCTATTCTATTTATGTATTGATTTAGATGAGGACTGATTTTGTATACTGAAGTTTACTGTGGTATGAAAAGTAACTGTGCAATCATATTTGATGTCAATGAATTAATATAGTCATTTTATAAAAGTAGTAGTAGCTTTTTATTGGAGAATAACCCATTAGAATGGTTCTTTTTATTGTATTATATTACTGTTTCCTTACCGAGCATATTTTGTTTCCGTATTTCAGCAGACACCATTCCTAGCTGGGGCAGATTAGCCATTAAGGCAACAGGGCTCCTACTGGGCTGATGGCCTAGGGAGGGGCCCCTACTGGGGCAACCTGAACCCTAAGATCACCCCCATCCCACCCTAGCCCAAAGAGAGAGGTGGGCACAAGCTGGAGGTATGGAGAAGGAGGGCTTGCTGTAGCAAAGGATGCACTGTCCTGGCCCACCTTTGCTAGACCTCACAATGGTGAAGGATGGGACCTGCCCTCCCAACCTTGCCAAGGTGAGTGAGGGCACATGTCCACCCAGTCTAGCCTAGCCCAGCTGCCCAGCTTGCCAGGCAGGTGCTTCCTTCCACCTGGAGGAGGCAGTACAGGGGCAGGTTCTTTTCCCAGGGTTGTTTCTCCCTGTTTCTAGCCCTGCTTCAAGAGAGCCTTTTAACTGGAGATTGAAGCTGTGACCAAGTGCTTGCAAAGTGTGCACTCTGCTGCTGAACTGTGGGCCTTTATCACTGCTTCTGCAGAGTTACAAAGCTCATCTGTCCAAGGCCAAACATGCCAGTCCATAGACCTAAAGAACTTCACCACCTGATATTCCTTGTTATGTCATCATTGTGTTTCCGACAGGATCACCAGTCTGGAAAATACCCAGAATCTTTCCAGATAACAGAAATAACTACCAAGCCAACTTTAGGATTTATGATGGTTTAATAGAGAGGATAGTGTCTGGGAATTTCATACCGGTTCTGTTTAATTCCTACAAAACAGAACTTGCAGTGATTACATCTGTTGTTTTATGTATGACCTAATTATAAGGTCAATTATTCCAGTCTCAGACTTATATTCCATATGTACCAGTTCACTACATTTGTGCATTGTTGAGTGATACTGGGTTGCTTGTTCTTCGTTGTTGACCTTTGGACTATGTTATAGGGAACCAATGTCACTGCTTCAATCCCTTCCTCCTGTGAAAAACATTCCTGTCTGCCAAGTAATCATGTCAATACAAATCCCCCTTTTTAAAAAAGCCCCTGTTCCACATGGTTGGGTTAGGTCATTAATGCTTTGAATATTGAGGGGTGGGGAGGGGAATTATAGCATTGTTATCCTTTAAACTGACAGTTCTTAAAATATATGCAGATAATCTCCTGACATAGCAAATGGAGGGGGAAATGGACGCATCATTTTGATGCTGATCTGAGAATTGTGCATGGGAGTCTTTGAACTTTATAATCATGTGTACAAATCCCCTTGTCTTGCAGTATATTTTTTATAAGGTCCTTGCCAAACAGTTTATATAGCAGCTGTCTTGCCTCAAAAACACATCGCTATCTCTTTGGCTTTCGAAGAACTGCTGTAACAGCTTTATTATGCAACCTTGCTGCTATTCTGTGGGACTGAAATCCTTGATAAAGCCTTTGTCCTCAGAGTATGGAAGAACCCAAAAGAAAAACAGTCATCTAAGACCATCTTTGTGGGGGACAGGGAGCTAGAAAGCTGCAATCAGAATTAGATTTCTTTCGTAACTTTTCTCTGTACATGTCCATGTTGCAGTTTTCCACAACAGATTTCAGCATGATAACATCAGTCTTTCATGCAAAGGATTTGTTCTCAGATGTGAATGGAAGGGGGTGATTTTCTTCTCTTCCTTCTCTATCAAACCCACTCATCTTGAGTCCTGGGAGCATCTGAGAAAATCCTCCTCATCCTGCCATCTTCACCTTAGTTTTATGCCAGACTTGCACCACATTGTTCTAGTATGACATCTTATGCAGGTAGGGACGCCAGCCTCCAGGTGGGACCTGGGGACTCCCCGGAGTTACAGTTCATCTCCAGACTACAGAGAGCCAGTTTGGTGTAGTGGTTAAGTATGCAGACTCTTATCTGGGAGAACCGGGTTTGATTTGCTCCACATGCAGCCGCTGATGTGATCTTGAGTAAGTCACAAGTTCTCACAGAGCTGTTCATCTCAAGAGCAGTTTCTGTTAGAGCTCTCTCAGCTGCACCTACCTCCCAGGGTGTCTGTTGTGGATACAGGAAGGGAAAGGGGGCTGTAAGCCACTCCGAGACTCCTTCAGGTAGTAAGGGCGAGGTATAAATCCGATCTCTTCTCTTCTCTCTAGAGAAAACAGATGCTTTGGAGGGGGAAATCTGTGGCAGTTTACCCCACTGGGGACCCTGTCCTCCCCAGGTTCCATTCCCAAATCTAAAGGGGTTTTCCAACTGAATGTGGCCACTCTACCCCCTCATTCCTCACCAGTGACCAGAGGGGACCTGGCAACCATGTAGGTGCTTTCTCCTTTCCACTTTTCCTTCACAAGTTTTGAGAGGTTTCCAGTTTGGAGCTCTGCTGAACATCAGTGATACAGAAAGGCTGTTGCTCACCTAATGGATACTCCTATGCCTTCCAGATGGTTCCTGAGTGGAGCCCTCAACCAGCATGGCTGACTGAATCCGCATTCTTATCATTGCATTCAAGTCCATTGCACAAGACTCTTTAAAAATAAACTTTATTTGTGCAACAACATGGCAGTAAACTGCATTTTTATATCACTGCAAATATAATGGAATTTGTGTCATAAACCCACATAGGTAACAAAGTGGAGGGTACAAAGCCATTAAATCATTAACACTCTTTTCTAGTATGTGAAAGGTTATGCTTTCCCAAGGAGGGGAAATTATACACTTTGGTGCTGCATGATAAAGATGGCAGTAAGGAGAATTTATTATTTTTTAAGTGCTTACATCCTGTTGTACACAGTACAAATGTAAGATCAAGCATAATCTCTGCCTGCAAGCTTGCATGCTTAAAATTAAATAAAAGATGTGGGAAAGAAGTGGGGTAGAAAAAGGAAAGTAATTCAAATTAATTTAAATAGCCATTTTATAAGGAATGTTATTTAACTTAAAAATTATTCCCTTTCCACAGTGCATGCCACATTAACCATATTATTTAAAAGCAATGTGAGATTCTTGAGAAATAAATTACTTTTGAAATATAAATTACTTCCATTTTTAGTTAATTGATTAAAATTAAGCATTCAGTATTTGAACAGCATGTACTTTTTTAGGTAATAAAAGTAGTTGGTAAATCAAAATGAAAACAAACATCTGAAATTTAGGGAAGTGCTACAGGTTTGATATTGTTTGGATTTATACAGGCTAGCTGTATTACACTTGTGTGAAAGTGTCCATTGCAGAATTTGACTTGCCGTATACTGCCTTTCCTGATCCCACAATACTCTATAGAAGGAATTAGCAAGGTGTCAAGAGACTAGCTCATCTACTAGTTTTTTGTCAGTTCAGAAACATTGGTTCAAGTTTGGGCCTAGTAGAAATCATGGAAGTTTCTCTCTTTGAGAACCAAGGTCAAGCTGAATATAATTTCAAAGAGTGAAATAAGGAGATGAGAGATCGCACAGGTGCCAGTCACACCATTAGGCTGGCAGTTTCAAGGACAAAAGAATCTCTGAGGGAGTTTAGTCTACTCATTCCATCTCCTTAGTGCAAGGACCCATGGCTGGGGAATGGTGCTTTCTTAATTAAACCCAGCACAGCTGCGGACTTCATGGCCTTGGGACAGCAACTCACCTGATTGGTTGGGTCACCTGCTTACTAACACAGTGGGCAAGATCAGGGGTTTTTTTTTAGCAGGAATACATAGGAACTCAGTTCCAGCTGGCTTGGTGTCAGGGAGTATAGCCTAATATGCAAATGAGTCCCTGCTGTTTTTTCTACACAAAAGCCCTGTGCAAAACAATGGTGATGTCAGGGGGTGTAGCCTAATATGCAAATGAGTTGCTGTTGGCTTTCTTTACAAAAAAAGTCCTGGGCAAGATTAAATGGCCTCAACACATAAATTGCATCATTTGCCATACATTTTAATGATCCCTGGAATCTTGCCAATCTTTCACCCTTTGTCTGGATTAGATCTAACTTTGTGACACTTGTTGATTCTAGGTGGGCTGTTTTGGCTGGAGCACCAGTTTTAGACTTTGAAACTCTATTGGAGTCAGTATTGCCAGGTAACATCTGGACCAATGCTTGTATATGTGGTTAGGTTAGAGATTTAGCTTTGTTATTTTATCTTCACTGTTCACTGCTCCTATATTGCATGTTCCTGCATGTTGTATATTCCTGCATGTTCTTTTAATAAAGAATTTTAATTGTACTTTATAGTGATTCTGACTTTGGGGGATTCCATCTGAATTGGAATCTGGTTATAGCTACTAGGATAACTTTTTTTTTCCTTTTTGGAACTGACTTTATAAGGATCCTACCTTGCAGGGCTGATTTCTTGACCTTAGACCTGGAATGGCTAGAGATGGCTGTCCCTTGGTCTCTGGCTGGTGAAAAGGAGACTGTTGATAGCATTACCATGGGGTTGAGAAGAGTCACATCCCAGTACTTTGTGACTTTGCCTTGGACCAATCTACGAAGGTTTTTATGTTTATAATTAGCTGTTGACATTACATTTGGATTGTCAGTTATGTCTGCCTTCCAGTTATGGATTGGCCTGTTCTGTTAGATCCCCTCCTTGAACTGTACTTAGATTTCTGGATTTTGAGTGGACTCCCTTTGTTTTATTATTGTAGTTGCTGTTTTAATCTTTTTAAAAACTATTTCATAGTTTATGTATGAATTGTTTAAGGTCAGCAATGATTGGTGCTGTCTTCTAAGACAGTTTATTTAGAATTTATATCCCGCCCTTCTGAAAGTGGTGTTAAGGTTGCCAATCCCCAGTTGGTGTATTTGTGTTTCTCCAATCTCCAGTCAGGGGACAGGGGATCCACTGGTTTGGAGGTTCTCTCCCACCTCAAGGCTACGAAAGTGGGGGAGGGGAGGAAGTATTCACTGGGCATTCCATTATACCCTGTGGAAACCGGTCTCCATAGGGTATAATAAGAGTAGAGGTGGCCAGCGGTAGCTCTCCGGATGTTTTTTGCCTACAACTCCCATCAGCCCCAACCAATGGCCATGCTGGCTGGGGCTGATGGGAGCTGTAGGCAAAAAGCATCTGGTGAGCTACCGTTGGCCACCCCTGTAATAGAGAATCAATCCATGGGTATCTAGGGCTTGGAGGGACTGTTTTTTGAGGTAGATGCACCAAATTCTCAGCATAGCTTTTGGTGCCTCTCTTCAAAAAGCTCCATCAAGTTTCAAAAAGATTAGACAGGAGGACCAGTTCTATGAGCCCCAAAAGAAGGTACCCTCATCTTCCATTATTTCCAATGAGGGGAAGGCATTTAAAAGGAGCATGGCCCCTTAAATGTGATGGCCAGAACTCCCTTCAGAGTTCAATTGTGTTTGTCACAGCCTTGCTCCTGGATCCACCTCCAAAGCCTCCTGTCTCTATCCCCAAAGTCCTCAGATATTTTCTGAGTCAGACTTGGCAACCCTAAGTGGTGTAGTACAAGTTTTTCAAGTAAATTCTGTGGCTCCTTGTTTGACCACTTGCAAGTCAATTATGATGGTATGTCTGCTAATTATAGGATTAACATAATAATAATGTTAGTGAAATATTCCTTTATGGTTAGCAAAACATTCACAAAGTATCAATTAATTTACAACAAATAGCCAGAAAAAACAGTAATGCTACTGTGTGAGTTCAGTTATTTTTCAAAATGACTTCCATTTGAATCCGACATAAGCATTATTTTTTGGCGCTTCAACAAAACAGCAAATTTCCTTCCTTCCTTTTTCTAAATGTAAAGAAGTAGGGTTGCCAGCCTCCAGGTGAGGCCTGGAAATCTCTCACTGAAACTGATCTCCAGCTGGCAGAGATCAACTTCCCAGCAGAAAGTCACTGCTTTGAAGCCATTGTACCATGCTGAGGCCCCTCCGCTCCCCAAACCCCACCCTCTCCCAGATCCACCTCCAAAGTCTCCAGGTATTTTCCAATGCAGACCTGGCAGCCATACTTTAGACTAGAGTTTTACTGTAACTGTAACCCTGTGGTTTAGGCCCTCTGTTGGAGTTTGGGACAGCTCCTCTCAAGGATAAAATACTCCCCCCCCCCTCCAAACTGCAACAGAGGGTGAAACCTACAGGGTTACATAACAATGTGCTCTAACAAAAAATGAATGGTAATTGTGGCTACTGGTCTTTCTTGTTACCATGAAAGACATGTAATAAAATAGTAACAATATGCTCTAACAATTCTGGTTGTTATTCGGAACTTGGGGGTGGGATGGGAAGAAATGTTTGAGTTTCCACACACTTCCCATCACAGGAGTTTGTTGCAGCCTCTTTAAAAAGAGTTGTTGCTCTGCATACCCTGTGAACATCACAGTACAAATGGCATTGTAAGAGAAAGCTTTGATGCTAAAAGTGGGACATAATTCAGTCTATGGTCTGATACTGAAGTTAGGAACAGACTAGAAGTTTGGCAGTTATCACTGGACCCAGGAGCCTTCTTAAATTTGCACATTAATACTGAAGACAAGAAATCTTTTTTTAAATTTCTATGAAGCCTTTGTAAAGGCCATATAAACTCTTTGATCCTATCATTGCTTTTAGAATAGCTAAGTAAAAGCAGAAATCCCCCCACTTTAAAGTATGAAACAGTCTATTAAATATGCTCTCGGCATTAATTAACTTTGTAATATAATCATGACAACTTGAACTAATGTAACATCTTTTTTGCAATGGATCTATGGCCCAAGGTGATTTGTGAATGGAACTAGATTCCAGAAAATTTTTAAAGAGGCGGTGGTAGCATTTAATAATAATAATAAGATAGAAGAAGATGATATTGGATTTATATCCCGCCCTCCACTCCAAAGAGTCTCAGAGCGACTCACAATCTCCTTTACCTTCCTCCCCCACAACAGACACCCTGTGAGGTGGATGGGGCTGAGAGGGCTCTCACAGCAGCTGCCCTTTCAAGGACAACCTCTGCCAGAGCTATTGCTGACCCAAGGCCATGCTAGCAGGTGCAAGTGGAGGAGTGGGGAATCAAACCCTGTTCTCCCAGATAAGAGTCCGAACACTTAACCACTACACTAAACTGGCTCTCAACATGAAGTAGCTATCTTCTTCCACTGTTCATATAGACTAGTGTAAGTTCTTAAAAATTAGCAGCATGGAGCCTGCTAAATCCAGCTGTTACTGTTATAATGAGGGACAAAGTGATATGACATGGGCTGTGAGTTTCAGAGTGTGGATTATGCTGATATAACTGGGAGTTGGGACACTGGAGGGACATAGGAAAAGTCTGGCTTAGACCTTTGCCTGAGAGGCAATAGTCCCTGTGCACTGAAGGTGCCCATGAAACTGGTACAGAATGTGGCAGCAACAGGCATTCACCATAATGAAAATTATGTAGTCAGGATAACATGAATTACAGAAGCTTCTTGTTTGTTTCTGGACCTAATTCAAAGTACTGTTTTTCATTATTAAAGGCTTTTAACCTGCAAGAGTTGTGGCAAAAATGTAACCTTGGTGATTCAGAAAAAAAGGTGCCAGGGCCTGCACTGTAGGAGTCCTTACAACACACACATGCACACCACAGCTTCTTAAAGTAATTTAATAAAAACAAAACCCATGATAGCCATCTCAAGCCAATCAGTATGCAAGATTGTAGACATACACCACCGTCCTGAGTATGTGAGCTGCTTCAGTTATAGGGACACCTGGCCTACTCAGTAGGCTAGCAGTAGTATTGCCTGCTAGCCTACTGAGGGCTGGAGGGACAAGGCGAAAGTAATGGCCCTTCACTGCTGGCACAATGATGCTTCCTGCAAATACCCAGAAGTTGCATCATGTGGCCTGCGTGAGGACAAATCAACACTCCAGGTTACGGGTGTCAGACCCCCTGGTCCAAGCAGGGGTCTCCCACTTTGAGTGCTCCTCACCCCTATGACATGTCTACATAACGCAGAAGTGATATAGGCACGTTGGGCAGTAACATTTTGGTTTTGGGGTAAAACTCTATACCTGTAGCTTATTCTGCCATAGAATTTTGCCCAAAACCCAGAGAGTTGCCACCAAAGATGCCTATGTCACTTCCAGATGACATTAGGCACAGCACTCCTCCCCGCTCCTGGAAGGTTATGGCACCAGAAGTTATGTCACACGACTGGAAGAATGTCCTCCCATTCCTGCACCCATTTGGACTGTGGCATAGTTCTAGCCCCCTCTCATGGATTGCTACCTTGATGTGGTGAGAGGGCTTGTGCGGTTGAGTGAGGCTGTGGGCTATGCCATGCAGGGCCACCCAAGATGAACAGGCCACAGCTGAGAACCCAGACAAAATGTGATCCACGGGAGAAGGAAATGGCAAACCACTCCAGTATCCTTGCCAAGAAAACCCCATGGACAGTAGCAAAAGGCTAAAAGATACGGCACTGGAAGATGAGCCCCTCAGGTCAGAAGGTGCCCAATATGCTACTGGGGAAGAGCGGAGGGCAAGTTCAAGTAACCACAGAAAGAGTGAAGCAGCTGGGCCAAAGCCGAAAGGTCGCTCAGCTGTGGATGTGTCTGATGGTGAAAGAACAGTCCGATGCTGCAAAGAACAATACTGCATTGGAACGTGGAACGTAAGATCTATGAATCAAGGTAAGCTGGATGGAGTCAAACAAGAGATGGCAAGACTGAACATTGACATCTTGGGAATCAGTGAACTAAAATGGATGGGAATGGGTGAATTTAACTCAGAGGATCACTACATCTATTATTGTGGGCAAGAGTCCCGTAGAAGAAATGGTGTGGCCTTTATAGTTAACAAGAGAGTGAGGAAGGCAATAATGGGATACAAACTCAAAAATGACAGAATGATCTCGGTCCGTATCCAAGGCAAACCATTCAATATCACAGTAATCCAAGGCTATGCCCCAACCACTGATGCAGAAGAGGCTGAAGTGGACCACTTCTATGAAAATCTAAAACGCCTTCTAGAATTAACACCAAAAAAAGATGTCCTCCTCATCATAGGGGACTGGAATGCCAAAGTAGGAAGTCAAAAGGTGACCAGAACAACTGACAAGTTTGGCCTTAAAGAACAAAATGAAGCTGGGCAAAGGCTAATAGAGTTTTGTCAGGAGAACAAACTGGTCATAGAGAACACCCTCTTCCAACAACCTAAAAGGTGACTCTACACATCACCTGATGGGCAACACAGAAAACAGATTATTTGTATATTCTGCAGTCAAAGATGGAGAAGCTCCTTACAGTTAGCAAAAACAAGACCTGGAGCCTTCTGTACAGTGTCACGAATCTCCATCCATAGTTCTTCAGGCATTCTGCCTATCAACTCTAGTTCCTTAAACTTATTCTTCACCTCCACTGTATATTCATAAGGGATGTGATCAAGGTCAAACCTGAATGGCCTAATGGCTTCCCCAGTTTTCTTACAGTCAGCACCATCCCAAAGAAAAAGAAATGCAAGAAAGCAAAGTGGCTGTCTGATGAGGCTTTACAAATAGCTGAGGAAAGAAGAAAAGTGAAAGGCAAAGGTGAAATGGAAAAATTCACCCAGCTGAATGCAGATTTTCAGAGAACAGCAAGGACAGATGGAGGCCTTCCTGAAGGAACAATGCAAAGCAATAGTGGAAAATAATAGAATGGGAAGGACAAGAGATCTTTTCAAGAAAATTGAAGAAATCAAGGGTATGTTTCGTGCAAAGATGGCCATGATAAAGGACAAAAATGGTAGGGACCTAACAGAAGCAGAAGAGCTCAGAAAGTGGTGGCAAGAATACACAGAACAATTATACAAGAAGGATCTCAATGCCCTTGACAACCATGACAGTGAAATCGCTGACCTTGAGCCAGACATCCTGGAGTGTGAAGTCAAATGGGCCTTAGAAAGCATTACTAACAACAAAGTGAGCAGAGATGACGGTATCCCAGTTGAGCTATTCAAAGTCCTAAAAGATGATGCTGTTAAAGTGATGCACACATTATGTCAACAAATTTGGAAAATGCAACAGTGGCCACAGGATTGGAAAAGATCAGTTTATATTCCAATCCCAAAGAAGGGTAATGCCAAGGAATGTTCAAACTATCGCACCATTGCACTCATTTCACATGCCTGAAAGGTCATGTTAAAGATCCTACAAGCTAGGCTTCAGCAGTATGTAGATCGGGAACTACCAGAAGTTCAAGCTGGGTTTTGGAGAGGTAGAGGAACTAGAGATCAAATTGCCAACATTTGCTGGATTATGCAGAAAGCACAGACGTATCATAAAAACATCTATTTCTGTTTCATTGACTATGCTAAAACCTTTGATTGTGTGGAACACAACAAACTGTGGCAAGTCCTTAAAGAGATGGGAGTACCAGACTACCTCACATGTCTCCTGATAAACTTGTACAAGGGTCAAGAAACAACGATCAGAACAGGATATGGAACAACTGATTGGTTTAGAATAGGAAAAGGAGTTCGACAAGGATGTATATTGTCACCCTGCTTATTTAATTTATATGCAGAGTGCATCATGTGGAATGCTGGCCTGGATGAAGCACAAGCCGGAATTAAGATTGATGGGAAAAACATCAACAACCTCAGATATGCAGATGATACCACTCTAATGGCAGTAAGTGAGGAGGACCTAAAGAACCTCTTGTTGAGGGTGAAAGAGGAGAGAACAAAAGTAGGCTTGAAACTCAACATCAAAAAAACTAAGTTCATGGCATCTGGCCCCATCACACTGTGGCAAATAGAAGGGGAAGACATGGAAGTAGTGACAGACTTCACATTTCTGGGATCCAAGATCACTGCAGATGGTGACTGTAGCCATGAAATTAAAAGACGTTTGCTCCTTGGGAGGACAGCTATGGTGAACCTGGGCAGTATAATAAAAAATAGAGACATCACCCTGCCAACAAAAGTCCGTATAGTCAAAGCGATGGTATTCCCAGTAGTAATGTATGGCTGTGAGAGCTGGACCATAAGGAAGGCCGAGCGCAGAAGGATAGATGTTTTTGAGCTTTGGTGCTAGAGAAGAATCTTGAGAGTCCCTTGGACTGCAAGAAGATCAAATCAGTCAGTCCTAAGGGAAATCAACCCAGACTGTTCCCTGGAAGGTAGATGCTGAAGCTGAAGCTCAAATACTTTGGCCACCAAATGAGAAGGGAACACTTCCTGGAGAAGATCCTGATGCTAGGAAAGACAGAAGGCAAGGGAAGAGGAAAGGAAAGGTCCCCTGTGCAAGCACCAATCGTTTCCGACTCTGGGGTGATGTTCCTTTCACAATGTTTTCACGGCAGACTTTTTACAGGGTGGTTTGCCATTGCCTTCCCCAGTCATCTACACTCCCCCCCCCCCCCGCAAGCTGGGTATTCATTTTACCGACTCCCAGCAAGCTGGGTACTCATTTTACTGACCTTGGAAGGATGGAGTGCTGCGTCAACCTCGAACCGGCTACCTGAAAACCAAGCTTCCACCGGGGATTGAGCTCAGGTCGTGAGCATAGCTTAGGACTGCAGTACTGCAGCTTTAACACTCTGCGCCACGGGGGACGACAAAAGATGAGATGGGTGGACAGCATTACTGATGTAACAAACATGAATTTGAGCAGACTTCGGAGGATGGTGGAAGACAGGAGGACCTGGCGTGACTTTGTTCATGGGGTTGCAAAGAGTTGGACTCGACTATGCGACTAAACAACAACATAGTTCTAGCCCAAAGAAAGCATTTTCCCTATGCCTTTCACAATTTCTCAACATAAAAAATTTCTCAACATCTCCAAAATATTCATCTAGTGCCACAAATAGTTCTGAAGTGTCTAATAAAATAGAACAGGCTGTCCCAAGCCTTGTCTCCTTTCCAGAATGCCCATCAACTTTCACCAATTTTTAGAAAATTGGAGCAGAGGATTAGGCTGTCACTTGAAATTAAGGTATTCAAGTTTGTGGTAATTCCAGATTTCATTGGCATGTTTACTGTGGGATAAGAAGTTGTCTAGTTAAAATATTATTTTGTTTAAAGTTTCTCCTTCAATTATAAATTCTGTTGTCAAAACTCATTGAAAGCTTGCAGATATATTCTCCCCCACCCAATTTAATATTATTTTATTTTCACTGGTTTCAATGTGAAATATATTTCTGGTTGTACCTTCTTTTTTAGATGAAATTTCCCAGGGTTGTACTACTGAGAGTAAATACCATATCTTGTCATAATTTCTTTATTTTCACTTCAGCATGGATGAAATTCTCAGCAATTTTTCCCTTTGCCCAAGGGACACCATCCTGTCAAAATTCAGAGATGTGGGAGAAAGGGTCTCAGTTTCATGGATAATAAGAAATCTTGTGTGGCAGAGGGCTGTTTGTCATCCTTATGTAGACAGACAGAATTGCAGTGATCAGAAAGAAGGCAAACAATTTTACAAAAGAGGGATATGAAGATATCTGGCATTCCCATGAAGGCAAGCAGTATTCCATAGTGTGTAAAAGAAGACATCTGGCACCTGTAAAACAGGTGCTCAGGTTGTATGCGGCAACCCTACAATATTTGAAGCTATCTTTTGCTGAATCAGATTATGGGTACATCTAGTTAAGGATTATCTACTGTGCCTGGCGGCAGCCGTTCTACAAAGTTATAATCAAAGAAAATTCTTTCTAATGCTTGCCTATGAACTAGAGTTGGAAGGGACTGGACCTGTAATTTTCTGCTTGTTGTGGCCTCTTTCAGAAAGGCAGGCCAAATTGCCTAGTAGATAGTGACTTGCATTCGACATCCTAAGGAAGGCAGATGACATTACAAAAATGAGCAAAAGGAGCATTACAGAGCAAGCAGAGGAGGCAATACACAGTGAGCAGTAGTAACACCCCCTCCCCAGGTAACCAGGTAGTTACATAAGGGACACAGGCAAATATTTTGCTTGTTCCCTACTGGAAGATTGGAGCATAACAAGAGAGTATGGCTTTGGGCTCCTTCAGAATACCGGCAGCTAGACAGATTACAGAATACAAAACTGGCTGGCAGTACAAATTCAACAGAACTAGGAATACATAATATGTATGGAGGAACTTTCAAATGATTCTTTTCAGGTGACTGAAGCTGCTGTGGTGGAGCAGGGGTGGGTGGTTCCACATGTTTGTGGGTTCTAGACCATGTAGGTGATGCCAGTATCTTGAATTGAGCCTGATAATTGATCAGTAACCAATGGAGTGATTAAAGGATGGCTTTGACATGCATGGTCTGCCTGGTATCATCTAGTAATCAGGCTACTGTGTTTTGTACCAGCTCAATTTCCAAGTTGACTTCAAGGGAAGACTCATGTAGGGTGCATTACAGTAGTCTAGCCTGAAATCAACCATAACCTCAGTGCACATGGCCAGATCAACCGAGTCAAGGTAGGAGTCCACCTGCTGGGTTAGGCAAAGCTCATGGAATATTTTTTTTGGGGGGGGGGCAACTGCGTTGGTTTGCCTTAATTATATGGATCAGAACTGCAGAACTGAATTTTAAGCTTTTCCAGTTTTAGATAATGCTAAAAGATAGTGGAATGCTATCAGTGCAAGCCTAAACAGAATGACAATCTTCTAAGTTTAATAACTAAGTAGGCTTAGAATGACCTTCGTTTAAGATTGCACTATTTGTTACCTGAAATGCTGGGGTACACATGAACACTCTTTTACAAGTGCACCTCCAGATTTCCAGGTCAAGGGATTTTTTCCCCTGTGTGAATGGGTGCAAGCTTGGGCAATACTTCAGGTAGGGATTTGTACCAGCAAATTCTGAAAGGGAAAGTACTTGAGTACTTTTATTGGACATATAATATTAACAGAGGAAAAACAGGAGAATGACATTGGATTGAAAGAGCAATACCAAATGCAAGATATGAGGAATTATTAAATTAAAAGTAAGTAGATGCCCTCTAAAATTTCTCAAACGTTTGGGGCAATGACAAGCAAACAACCAGTAGGCAGCTGGCTGGCTTGGAGGTTGCCATGGGTGTGTAGCCCTTGCTCCCTCTGGTTGCCAGCCAACTTGGTTGCCACCATATGTGTCCTCTTCTGCCTCTTCCAGGACTTTGGCAAAAGCTGGATCAGTGGCTATAGCACTCTGTTGCCCACCATGCATGGGGCAAAGGCCAGCCCCTTGAGCCTGGGGTTTTTCACTGGGGGTGATGGCTGTGATTACAGGATTGCATCCTAGACTTTTGCCCAGAATCACTAAGACATTTCCTGGTATTGGAAGGGTGTGTGAAAATTGCCCTCCAAACTGTATTTGCATTAGCCCCAGTGGGACAAGTCACCATGTCTTACTCTTCTGCCAATCGCTGTGGTAGCAACAAGGGCCAGATTTGTACCAGATTTTGATACAAACTTTGTAATGTACTCAGTGACGAGACGTGTTGAAGGCAACATACTTTATTAGCGGGTACATCACAAGAGGGAGAATGGCGGGCCGGGTCTCAATTATATACATGCCCCGGAACAACCCTCCGTGAGGCCAGGTCCAATCCTGGTCAGTTAAACTTCCCGCCACAGCTCTTAATTGGCGGTGCGAATTAGCGAGCTACATCTGGGGACCAGTGGGGTTCCACTGGTCGCCTCTGTAGCGTGCGCTGTGCTGTACATAGGGATTAGAATGCAGG
This sequence comes from Heteronotia binoei, assembly GCF_032191835.1. NCBI lineage: Eukaryota > Metazoa > Chordata > Lepidosauria > Squamata > Gekkonidae > Heteronotia > Heteronotia binoei. Next base: position 110,840 of record NW_026799994.1, read on the forward strand.
ACATAACAAACTTTATCCAGAACCCTGGGAATCTGGATAATACTAACTGGGTTTAGGAAGAAGCAGGCTAAAAATGGACTGATTGTTTATTCTGAAGTAGCCATTATCCCTAAACATGGAATTTTGGTGGTTTTGCAGGGCAATCCTAAACAGAGGTTTCACACAGAAGGTTACACTCAGAGGCTGTAGGGCTTGCCTGTCCACCAGGGCTTTTTTTGTAGCAGGATCTCATTTGCATATTGGGCCACACATCCCTGAGGTAGCCAATCCTCCTGGAGTTTACAGTAGGCCCTGTACTAAGAGCCCTGTAAGCTCTTGGAGGATTGGCTACATCAGGGGTGTGTGGCCTAATAAGCAAAGGTATTCCTGCAATTAAAAAAAAGCCCTGCTGCCCACCATACATGGAGTGAGGGCTACCCCTTTGAGTCTGGGGTTTCTCAGGTAGGGGTGATGGATCTAGTGGATCTAGAAGGCTATAACTCTATTTAGGATGGCATTGCTGGGCTGTTTGGATCCATTTCAGCTTAATACTTGTAATTTAATACTAAAGAAAAGACCAACAGTCTGTACCTTGTTCAGCAGCTATTTACAGGATTCCTTGTGGTTTCTAAATTCAAATTTGCTCCAGTTGGAGTTGTATTAGCTAGCAAGTATATACTCTGTTTAGTGAGTGGAATTGTAGAATGTTTATTTATTTAGGAAATGTAGGTGTTGCTGCTCTAGAGAACCAGCTCATTATAAATGTGACCAAGGTAGTCATATCCAAGTCTGTTTTTACTAACAGTTTTATTTATTGGTAATGTGAAATTACTAAAGTATAGCTTTTGAGCACTGGGCAGAATTTTTTGATAGTATTAACTCCCATATAATATTTTTCTTCATACACGAATCACTTACTGAGATTCATCTGTTGCATACAGTAGCTGTGATATTTTCTGAAACCAAACACCAATTAGACAGTGTAAAATGACAGCTGACCACAGCAAAATTAATATTATGCATGCTTGTGGTGCTGGGGTGAGAAGAGTAGATGCCTGTAGCATGGATTCATGGCTCCTATGTCACATATTTACTGGAGTTTTTTTAAGTTGTTAGTGCTGATAACTATAAGAAACATGCCAGTGTAGTGAGATCTTGGGCCAAAGTGTAACACAACTGTACATGGCTTCTGTTTGCAAGGTGGCTGGGACATGCAGTCTCCCTTAAGGGTAAAAAAAGTCAACTCTTGCAGCCAGATGAATCCATCCTTTGTCATGATGTTTTAAGAGAGTGTTCAGCTTCCTTTAGCTTCTGCTCCTCTGTGGTGTGAAAATTCCAGCTGTTCTCCTCTGTTTTGAATCATGTATTACAATAGTTCATGTGCATTACAATAGTTAAAGCAAGCTCCAGTATGATTTGGAGGAAATGGCTGTATCCTTGGAAGAGAGAAAAGAGGCATCCTGTGTACCTGAGTCTCTGGAGCACAAGAAAAAAAGAGAAACACTTCCCAAGCTTCTGCTCACTTACAGATGATTGCTGTCAGAAATAAGTATTCCTCCCTCCCTCCCTCCCCCCCCTCTCCCTCCCTCTCCCTCTCCCTCCAGATTCTCCTATCACAGATCATGATGCTTAGTCAGTTTTTAGGCAAGTCATTTGTATTTGCTTTTAACTTTAATACGGCCGCAGATGCTCAAATAGCCTTCACTTCCCTCGGCAAAGCACTCTGTGTACTTTCACATTCTTTACTTTGACTGATTGGCCCTTTCAGATCATGTGAGAGGAGCTGGAATCCTGAATTGTAGCTTTTGGCACTCCTCTTTTCCCTCTTCTTAAACGCTTGCTCTTTTCAGCTCCTGTGGACTTCTTGCCTCACTTTGCACTGTCTTCTGATCAGACTCAGCAATGGGACTGTGTTGGTGGTGACTTTTTTTTAAGGGGACAGAGGTCTCTAGGCAGGTGCCCAGTATTTCAGAATCAGGTTGTTACTGTGTCAACAGAAGGCCAAGAAATGTACATGCGATTTGATCAGGCTAGAAGACGCTCTCCGTACAGGATAAGTAGGATATTAGCACGCCATCAGCTTCTGACTAAAATTCAACAAGGTGAGTCACTGGCTGCCTTAGGCTCTTAACTAACTCTTTACAGAAAGAATTGCCTTCAGATCCCTTTCCTCCCTTTAAAATTATACAATCACTATTCAGATTGTTCTGTTTACCCAGTGCACCTACCCCCAACTGAATAACACTTTTCATGTATATTCTGAAGTTCTCCATATACCAGAAACAAAAATGCACTGTAAACAAAGGTATGCAGCTGTGGTCACTTAAGCATAGACCTCAAAATTCCATAGGTATTAAGTCCATAGGTACTAGCTGCTTGAATTGCATTGTGCACTCTGCTGTTCCGCTACATCTATTTCTGTACAGACTGTGCCAAATATTTAAAGATGATTTTCAGGGTTGTTAAGGAATTCCTGTGCAGAACATCTTGTGGGGGTTGAAAGCATATGTCCCTTTCTGTATCATCAAAAAATATTTGCTTGCATTGAAAATAAAAAGAAAATCAATTCCAGTTTAATTCAAAGCAGGTTACTACGAAAAAGCAAGTGCCTATCTCCAAAGGGCTTACAAAATATGTTATGTAGACTATGTTATATGTTATGTAGTCTTTGGGGGTATATCTGTATCATCTTCTTGTAGCCTACAATTTGTATGATTTTTTTTAAAATTGTATGGCTTTTTTAAAAGGTGTATGTTAAAAGGTGATATATGGAAAATACTAACTAGAAGTATGACTCTTTATGAAGTTCAGTGGATGATAGAAAAACTGCCATATATTTCCACGTGTGCAGAAATTTAGAAGACAGTGTTTCTTAATGGAATTCTGTCTCATGTCAGTTTGCTTATCCCACCTGTACTTAAAAGCACTGAAGCAACCAATTGAATAGGAACATCTTACTTCCAGTCGTCACAATGTACATAATGCCAGTATTCAATATATATGATGATGAATGTTATTCCCCCCCCCCCACACACACACACACATCAATCCTCAGGCTAATCAATCCTCAGCATATTTTCTCAGAAGTAAACCCCACTGGTTTCCATGAGATTTACTCCCAATATACAAACACAGGTTTACAAGTTCAAATGATGTCTGGTAGCTGGTAGCTATTGAGCTATAGGTAAAGGATATGATGATAGGAATTCTAGTGCAGCTATAAAAGAACAATGATTATTTCAACACCCAGTGTTTGATGAATGAGATTATTTTCTTGGCAATTAGGAAAACCTGTTGTTTGCAATATTAGTGATGTGTAGTACTAGCTGTGGTTCTGATTTCAGGAAGGATATTATGTCATGCCATATTCCTTGTTGTATAATCTTGAGTGAATGGAAAAATAGACTAAGTTTTCCCTCTGGATTTATTTAAAGCAAAGTATGCACTGTAATTTTCCTGCAGATTTACAGGTGACGATGTTTATTGAAAACTTGACTTCTGTTGTTATGTGCATTTGTGAGGTCTATTTGCATTATCAAATTGTTTAAATATGTTATATACATTTGCATTTTAAATGCTGTCTCAGACATCTGGATTTTTTAATGTTGAAATGTTTCAGTGCTTTCATGTTTGCTGCCTTGAAGAACCTATTTGGGTAGAAAAGCAAAATAGAAATGTTTTAAATAAACAAAATGAAAGGTAAAGACCTAGGGGTGCCAGCCCCCAGGTGGGGCCAGGAGATCCCCCAGAATTACAGAGATCAGCTCCCTTGGAGAAAATGGATGCTTTGGAGGGTGGATTCTGTGGTATTGTACCCCACTGAGGTCCCTGTCCTTTCCAGGCTTCCTCCCCAAATCTCTAGGAGTTCCCCAACTTGAGTCTCATAATTTTATCCTCCATCCCCTGCCAGTGGCCATGGGAGACCTGGCGACCCTATTAAAAGAACTATATCATGACAGATTTTTTTTGTATCGAAATGGCTTAGCTGTAATTATGTTTGGAGACTAATTTTTTAAAAAATATGCAGGCTGAATTGTTGAAATCTGAAAATGCACCTATTAAGAGAACTTATCCAAACATATAGGACATTCTTATAACATATAGGACGTTCTTATAATGGTGGAGGGAGATGTGAGGCTGCTGGATAAATCATAGAAATATTTGTGTTGTGTGCCAAATGACCTTCTGTATCAATGTGCAGACCAATTAGATACATGTAAATTGGCTTGCTTTTTTGCATAAAGTTGCTCAATCTGGAAAACATTAAGAATTTAATATGTGGTGTATTTTGATGACATTGGCTTTTTATTTACAGTTAAACATATTTCCAACTGGGAGCACTGTGATGAAAGTCTAGGCACACTTATGCAGAATTGAACTTTAAATCGCTGGAGAAGGCAGCAGAGCGGTGTAAATGAAACAGTTGCTTTGTGAAGACTACTTTAAATTGCTCCTATGGGAGCTGCCTCAAACGTGGCAAGCTGTACAGTGGCTCACTGCCCAAATTCTGTGTGTCACTGCAAAACTTTATTTTTTAAAAAATGTATATGAGCTGTGAAAATAAATTCCTTGATTCAACATATAAGCTACTGTATACGAACAACGTGCTGTGTGGAAAACCTGTCATCAGGAGCAATTTAAATTGGCATTCACATAGGGACTGTTTGTAGTATGCCAGTCCTTACATATCAGCAAATGTATTGGCAAAGCGTGCTTTTAGATTGGTAGGTTCCAGGAATTATTTTCATTGGCAGCTAGGGTTGCCAAGTCCAATTTAAGAAATATCTGGGGACTTTGGGGGTGGAGCCAGGAGACTTTGGGGGTGGAGCCAGGAGCAAGGAAGTGACATCACTTCCAAGTCAAAGGTCAAGTGATGTCACTTCCTGAACTTCACTCCTCTATATCACTTCCAGCACACTGCATCAAACCCCACCTCTAAAACCCTTCATGGGGGTTTAGGAATCCTAATTTCTACATCACTTAAATTGAATGTGTCCATCTAAAAAATTCAAACCCATGGGCAATGGCTATCCTCCTACACTTCAAAATGGGGTCTCTTCTAATACTAAATGTATATATCCCTCCCCAGCAAAAATGATCAGATATAGCAAGGTGCTGTAATTAATCTGAATTTTTTATTGAAGAACTTTTATTAGATACTCCAGCACACCTGATTCTAAAGGGGGGGGGGGGGGAGAGAGACTTTAGTGCTAGACTCAATTCAAATGATAAGATTCTAATTGACAAATTTGGATGAAAGCTTGCTAAATAATGTCACTTAATTCAAAACAGATATGGGCTTCCCTCTTAAACAGTGGAAGCCATTCCCAACCTAGTAAGACTTAGTTACTGCTGTTTTCTCAGGTCAAACACAATTACAAGCCTAAGTAGCTCTATCATACCTCTGGTAATTCTGTGGTCAGGTATTTCTCAGTTGCATTCTCTTTGCCACAAAAAAGAATTTGTAGCTCTTTATGCTTCAGGAACTTGGCAATTTGGAAGCTTAAGATAATTCACACCAGAGAAAATTCTTATATGCACACTAGAGCATATTATGTCCTCCTCTATGTCTAGCAATTGGGAGTGGAGGTTTGCATATATCACCCCTACCAAAAATCCTAATAAGCAGCTCTGGTTACCATCATGTAATAGAATAGCTCTAGGGTTGCCAGGACCTGTCACTGACCAGAGGCAGGAGTAAGGTTGCCAGCTCCAGGTTGGGGTATTCCTGGAGACTTGGAGGTGGAGCCTGGGGAGGACACGGAACTCAGTGGATTACAATGCTCCCAAAGTCCACCCTCCAAAGCATCCATTTTCTCCAGCAGAAATTGACTTTGTAATCTGGAGATATGCCATAATTCCAGGAAATACTTTCAAGTATCAGTTATTCATCTTTTCATTTAGTGGGATTAGAAAAGAACACAATATCAAAACAATATCTGCAGTACTGCATTTAGAACACCTGAGACTCAGAAGCAATGTTCCCTCTAAGCTGTGGGGTCATGTGAGCAAAAAATCTACTTTGTGAGCTATTGGCATTGAAGTCATGAGCTCCTGCATAAATTAGTTTCATGTGGGGCCATTTTTCCTGAGCTAAGACCAAAATGTGTGAGCTGGAGACTAAAAACTGAACTAGCTCACACTAACTCAGCTTAGAGGAAACATTGCTCAAAAATATGTTTAAAAGTCATCTAGAACCAACATATTCATAATGCAATAAACTATATTGCTTCCTTTTCACAAAAAATACAATTCCTGTCAAACTATCTGATCTTTACCTGGAAAATCTCTCCCCCCAGTCGTTATAGGATTTGTTTGTTTGGTGTGTTTGTTGTGATAAAAAACCTGCTATATTTTAAGGGGGGGGGAAGGAGAGCAGGATAATTAACTCAGCAAAACAATGCTAGCAAATAAAAATAGGTTAGTTTTAACACCCATTTTCTCAAGTGAAAATGACTTCTGTAATCTGCAAATCAGTTGAATAAATATGCTTGCATATGAAAAAATATACCTTGAATTAAACTTTGTTGGTCTTAAAGGTGCCACTGGGTTCAAAGTTTTAGCAAGGTTTTAAAAATTAAGACAAATTTCTTCAGAATGTTCCAGACACCCGGGCCAGCATATACCAAAGTTAAGCTGAACATGGGGTAGCCAAAGGCAATAAAAGCAGAGGAGGCAATAAATCAGATAAGACAATGAAAAAATAAACAGTCTCCACAAGAACACAAGGCTGGGACTGCGTTTAGCCCAGCCCGGCTGAGAAGCACATAAAACGAAAACTTAAGCACTCTAAACCGATACCTTAAATCATTTAAAATCAAGCTTTAGAAAGCACCTTAGTCGCAGAGCAAAACAGCGTCAGAAGACTACTCCTTGCCTGCACTTCCTGTTCTGGAAGAGAGGCTTTTCTTCTTAAAGGCAAAACAACCCCAAAAGTTCTCAATAAGTATTCTACTGCAAAGTTCTGCAGAAGTTGCTGCTGACAGGTTGAGGGCAAGGCAGTTTATCAGTTCATGCATCATTCAAAATCTCATCAAGAACACCTCATGCCTTTCTGTTCTGCAGTGAAGGCACAGAGCAGGTTTGTGTGACGAGAAAATGTTTGCTAGATCTCCCTCTCTCTGTGCCTGAAAGGAATGTTTATTTACACACCAACCACCTCTACAAATCTTCTTTACTAACAGGACAGGACACACACACACACACACCCTCCCTTCCCTTCTTTTTCGGCTCTTGCTTAGCATGCCTGGGTGAGGACTGGACTCCAGTGCCGAGCCTTCGGTGGGTGCAGGGAATCAGGCAGGCTCTCTCCGGAGAGTGGCATGAAGTTCCCCCCCTCCCCCCGCTTCTGGACTTTTGGAGACCGGGGGAGGAGGCTATAAATTCTGGAGTCCCCCGCCAGGGCGGGGGGGGGGGTTGGGAAGCCTATTGGCAGCTGTAAGAACTGAAATAATGTCATATTGTGTTAGTACATATATTTAACTCTACTTAGGATTCTACTATAAATCATAGTTGGCTGCTTTGTGTTCTCACAGTAGAATATCTAGAATAACTTGATGTACTTATATCAGGCCACTTGTATGATTGAAGAATGGGAGCTAAGCAATCTTGAAACTCCAGTTGTTAAACATTCTTGCCTTGTACTTCGTTTCCACTTCAGTCCCTCTTTTGCACTGCCTTCAAATGAATTGTTGTTTTCCTCAAATAGTTATATTAGATCATGTGTAGTGATTGTGTCCATCAAGCCTATTTTTCCTCTTAGGCCTCTATTGTTGTTATCTGTGTAAATTAAGTAATGAGATCTTTTATGAAGCTATGTAGATGGATGTGATATGGTGAACATCTCAGAATGTTGCCATTCACCAAATTTAGATTCACTATCAGGTATTTCTGTTTAGTGCATTTGTAAATATCTGATCAAGGCGACTCAATATCTATCTATCTATCTATCTATCTATCTATCTATCTATCTATCTATCTATCTATCTAGTCTGTCTGTCTGCATTTCTCTGTACACATACAGATGTACATGCATACATGTAGGGTTGCCAACCTGCAGATGGGGCCTGGAGATCTCTCAGAATTATCGCCACCACCCACAATAGAGATCAGTTCCCATGGAGAACATGGCTCCTTTGGAGGTAGGGTTGCCAGGTCCAACTTGGAAAATACTTGAGGATTTTGAGAGTGGGGCCTGGAGACTTTCCTATTCCTTAAAATATCTAAATAAATTTTAAAAATACAGCAGTGCAGTTCCCCTGAATACAGTCTTCATTTCCTAGTCTTTTTTTCCTTCAAAGGGTTTCCCAGCAGCTGCACTTCCACTAAATGAAAATGTAATTTGTGATACCCCAACAAGTCCCTTATCTGACTTTTGGTAGCATTTCCAAGTATGGCCTTATTAAGGGACACACACACTCACAAAGCTGCCAAAGTAAACAAATCCTTTCCCAAACACAGTTTTCAAGCCCACACTTTTGTGATCTGGCTAGGGCAATGGTACAAATCATTTTACTCATAGGAGTTGCTAAAGGTAACTGCTTTATTTCAACCAACTTATTCAGACTAACACAGAAAAATGAAAGTAAGAGAGCAGTCTAGGGGGTGGAGTGTTCCTCTGTTCCTCCATCCCCTAATTAGATTTGAACATATGAAGCTGTCTTATACTGAATCAGACTCTCGGTCCATCAAAGTCAGTATTGTCTTCTCAGACTGGCAGCGGCTCTCCAGGGTCTCAAGCGGAGGTTTTCCACACCTATTTTCCTGAACCCTTTTTTAGTTGGAGATGCCAGGGATTGAACCTGGGACCTTCTGCTTGCCAAGCAGATGCTCTGCCACTGAGCCACCGTCCCTCCCCAGATTAAATTTAAATTACAGTATTTTTTGCACCATAAGACTCACTTTTCCCCCCCAAAAAAGTGGAGGGAAAAGTGTGTGCGTCTTAAGGAGCGAATACTGCAAAAAATTCACACAAATGCCTCTAAATTCACACAAACGGCTCTAAAAACTAGGTGCGTCTTATGCTCAGGTGCGTCTTATGGAGCGAAAAATACGGTAACTCGTTACTACTTACACAACTTCTGAATCACATGCCAAGCAAACAGAAGAACTTTGCTGACTTCCTCTCTCACACACTCACTGGGACAAGCCACATGTCTCGTGCCTGCTCACCCCTCCCCATGCAGCTTTTGTCCTTCAGAGATTTAAAGGCACATATACATTCCAAAACACAAACAGTTTGCTAGCAGCAGGGAAAAGCCTGCAAGATTGGGGTATAAGCCTATCTGGAGAGCAGACTGTGTGTCATTATACATTGCTGGTGTCCCTCACCTCCCCATACCTTGCCTTTCCCAGACTTCAAGCTCAAATCTCTAGGAATTTTCCAACTCGGAGTTGGCAATCCAGCACACAGTTGTGTGGGTTCAGTCAATATTTATTTATTTAGTAGGCTTCTATTCTGCCCTTTCCGTAACGGGAATAGTTCAATAATGTCAGTTTTTTACAACCTCAGCAGAGATATTCCCAATTTAGTCCTATTACTGTAGTTCTTTTAACTAGAGGTGTCAAGAATTGCCTTTTGGATGTAATATGTGTTTATTAACTAATATATATATATATGGTTGTTGTAGGTTTTCCAGGCTGTGTGGCCATGATCTTGGCATTGTGAAACCTCACGTTTCACCAGCAACTGTGACTGGCATCCTCAGAGGTATAACCCAGAAAAATACACCAGATGATCAGCAAAAGACAGAAGAGACCCTGCACTTCTGCAGAAGTATACTTTATTCCTTGCAGTTGTGGACAAGTTTACATCAGGACCACACAACGTAGCATCCAGACAAGAATAAAAGAACATGAAAGACACAGCAGACTGAAAAATCTGGCCAACCTGAAAAATCAGCAGTGGCTGAACATAGCCAAACTCAAACAGGACACAGTATCTTATTCCAAGACACTGTAATGCTGGACAGCACATCCAACTATCATGTTAGATTACACAGAGAAGCCATTGAAATCCATAAACATAAACACAATTGCAAGAGGAAGGAAGGAAGTTTAAAAATGAATAGGGCATGGCTTCAAGTCCTGAAAAACACAAAACAGCACTACAGAAGATTAGAATTTCTATAGCCAATCCATATACAAAAGTACCCCCTCAGGTAAGGTCCTCCATTAGCATGTCACAGCCCAGGAAGCTCCCACAAGATTATGACCCCACCTGCCTGAGTAGATATAAATTACATGCCTACTAACTTCTGCTCAATTTGACCCAGAGAGAACTCCAGTTTTCTCGGTTACACCTCTGAGGATGCCAGTCACAGTTGCTGGCGAAACGTCAGGTCTCACAACGCCAAGACCACGGTCACACAGCCTGGAAAATCTACAACAACCAATGGACTCCGGCCGTGAAAGCCTTCGACAACATAGCATATATGTGCTTAGCCTGTAGTTTTTCTTTGAGTATTTTTAAATGTTGAAAATATCAGTAGTGCTAATTATTTACTAAGGTTGGAATTTAGCCATATTGTTAGTGTGAGGCTGGAATGTTGCTTACATTTTGCTTAAGTTCTCTTTGGGACATTGTATCGGTTTAGTAATGTGTATAGCAGTTCATTTGAAAGCAGAGCAATGTCTGAAACTGTATACTAAAATCCAATATCACAATAGTTAACAATAAATTAGGTTAGGGTTGCAGGTCCAGATTGGGAAATTCCCAGAGATTTGGGGGTAGAGCCTGGGGAGGGAAGGGTTTGGAGAGGGAGGGACCTTAGTATGGTATAACACCACAAAGCCCACCCTCCCAAGCTGCTGTTTCCTCCAGGAGAGCTGATCTGGAGATCAGTTGTAATTCAGGGAAATCTCCAGGCTGGCAGCCCTAAATCAGGTTCAACAAGACTCTACAAAAAACAACCACACCCTACCAATTAAAACTATATCCATGGCCATCATATTTATCTGAACTGCACAAGGTCACAGGAAATAGCATTTTTATCCCCTCTGGAATGCCATAAGGGACACACAATTTTGACAGAGCTAGGATGGTTATTCCATCGCCTCAGGACAATTGTGATAAAAGTGAGTTATCCAGGTTTTTACAGAGTAACATTCCACAGTGGTCTTTTACAGAATTAGTAGTTTATCTTGAGACTTTGACATAAAAAGAAAGTAATTGTTTATTTGTTATGGCTTTAGTTCAGCAAAGCACTAAATGCATTCTTTAATTCAGGGGCTCTCATTGTGAATAGCAAACCTACGCTTGTTAATTTTTCCAAGTCTCTCATAGTATATCTAAATTAAAAGAACCATAGACAGCTGCTTGGCTGTTCCAGACCTTGGAGCTAGTTTAGGAGATCAAAGAAGAAAGGGAAGTTGTAAGTTGAGCTGGCCTGTGATTAACAGGGACCCCATAAAAGCAAAAATCTCTGGAACAAAATGTCCTTTAGTTCTTTTGACAAACTAACATCTTTGATTTTGAGTGGATATTTTGTTCTTCTTACATGAGTCTGAGGTACATCCAAGGGCTTATTATATGCTGTCACATTGGTCACCATCAAAAATTATATCCCTGTATCATGTTCTCATTTATTTTACATGTCACTTTCCCTTGTTTTGTAACTTTAGTTTATTGTGCACTTCCTATTTCCTGCTTCTGTAAACAGTAGCTAGGAAAAGGGAATGTCTTGACACTGGGTAAAGTAGTGGGAGAAGTAGTGGGGGATTCACTACAGAGATGCTGTTTTGGTGACAGTGTCATAACATATTCTGCCCTTGATCTCAGTTATTGAAAGTCTGCCCTTATCTAAGTTATGATATTGACAGGTTGGGAAATGATTTTTCTGATTAATAGGCATTTACCTAGAGAAATTTATTGTGCAGTGAAAAAGTGTAGCTTCATTTGTCACAATGCATTTCTTACTCTCAAAATATTTGTAAACTGATAATTGAGCAATTGTTTAATGTATCTTTGGACTCCACAAAATAAATAGAAAATTGAAAACTTTCACTTATCTTGATGTGGATGGAAGAAAGAAATAGCATATGGGACATAACGTTAGCAGTCCTTCAGACATTCTTGTATTATTCAACTCCTGGAAATACTAGTTGCCAAAAATAGTATTAGTCTGTGTTTCAGTTTTCAAATAATGTTTCAGATAATGATGGTCTTTTTAACAGCTCTTTGATTTGGACAAACACTGTAGTGTCAAAATGGATCAGCAGTGGCAGAAAGAGCTCAAGGAATCTTATGGCCATCCCATGCAGGAGCAATGTATCATTTCTTGAGATTCTCCAGCAGGGCTGGCCCTGCCACTATACAAACTAGGTGATTGCCAAGGTTGCTTTCTGGGGGCACCGAATTAGGTGCCTCCATGTGACTTGGTGATTTATCAGTGCAGGGGGGGGGGGGCACCAGAAGTTAGCCTTGCCTAGGGTGCCAGACAGTCTAGGGCCAGCCCTTTGAAGGTTGCATAGCTGTGGTACAACCTTGCGATCTGATCTTCTGCAGCCGTAGACTGAGCTGCAACAGCTGTAGGGCAAGAAGTGGAAAGTACTGTAAAGGAACTGGTAGACTATCACTTAGAACAACCTTAAAAGTACCTTATAAAAAGTACTTTATCACATTTTGATGACTTGAGGGTTATAACAGTAAAAAAGAATATAATAGATTATTATTTAACCCTTTAAATTTTTTTAAAAGTCACTTTAAAATTTGTTAAAAGATTTACAGTTTGGCCTATTTGTCTTGCTTTTTGCATTCTTTTAAAACCTGGTAACAGAACCTGTCTTGTTGTCTGGTGGTTCCTATCTGACAGAAGATAATCTAATTTGAGTTTATTTGATCTGCCAGGGAACCCCTCCAACAACGGGCTAATAATTTTCCTTCGACTCACCGTATGAAAAGAACAATTAAATATGCTCCAGAGAATCTATTTCAGATTGGGAACAGGAACAGAGCCTAAGTGCATAAGGAGTCCCTTTATACCTCCCCTCTGCAACTGCAGATGGCAGGGACATACTCCTAGCTAAAATAAAGGCCCGTTAGTGTTGTGAGATTCAAGGAAGTATAGGTAGGCGACGGGGGCAACTATATATCTACTGTTTGCTGAAGAGAAATAGTCTGGGGAACTGAGAAGATCTGTTCATCTTTCTATATCTAGCACTCTCTGCTTAATGAGTGATTTTGCCAGTTTGGGGAGGGGGGGAGGAAACCCAACTTCCTGATGACTGTTTGGACTGCTTGAAGACAATTGCATTGAAATTGGTCATGCAAGATAAGAGGGAATAGCTCTTTTAAGGTTGTTCTAAATGACTTACATGTTCTGGTCAATGACTGTATTAATAAACTGACTGACTGGTAGACTGTCAAGGCATAGAAGTGATTGCCTCTGTTCCTTGTGCCTTCATTGTTAACTGAGGTCTGTGGTGGCATGGTGACATAGTCCATTGGTTGGCCTGATATTACACACTAGAAAGTCTTGGAATTCAGCCTCTTAGCAAGTCAGTTCAGTCTGGCACTTGCTACCAGCCACTTCAGTTCAGAGGTTTTTTTCCAGATCTACTTTTAAAATAAGAGTTGTTGTTGATGTAACTTCTGGGTGGCCTAACAGTGATCCACCATTGCACAGTCCTCATTCATTTTGATAACAGGCACACTAGTTCTTAATAGTTCACTTTCATTGGTTAATTTAAATAAATAGTTTCTCTGATTAATACTAAATATAATAACTTTCATTTTCCCAAATTTAAATCTTTCAGAGATTAGTTCCCTGACACTCCTTGTATTTTGACAAGGTTTGTGCATCTTGAAATTATTTAGGTGTAACATGCATGTTATGGAGTATTTATTTAAACTGTGTACAAAGAATCTGGGAGGGTTCATTTATGATTACTCATGTTCGCTTGAAAGTAAATAAGGTGGTAGCAGTCAGGAATTCATATTGGATGAGTCAGAAAACTGTGATGATTTTCAGAGTCCTTCCAAACAGACTGTGATCATTTCAGATCTGTGAAGTTGCTTTGGTTAAAAGTAATGAATAGCTCAATTCACACTCTGCAAACAGTAACTCTATCAATGTAGAATGATTCTGCTTATTATGCAGCCTATAATTAGCACCCCTTTCAACTTTTTTGGAAGAAAGAATCAGCACAAGGTTACTTGTGGATGAGAGCTTGTAGGACTTATATTGTGGTGCTGGCACTTCTGTAAATCCTGAAAATAAATAGTTGGTGGTATGGCATAACAAATGGTAAGAAACTTATTTTTGCTTTTTCTTGTGTTGTTTATGAAGGAAGCTTATATAATGCTCCTCCATCCTTTATACTTATGTTGGCGATAGGCGAGCATGTTGCAAAACTGAGTCACCCAATCACCATATTGTCCCTTATTTACTGATTTTATATTATAGGTATTTACATGATAGGAGATCTGTATTTATACTCTTCAAAATAAAACTGGCTTCTACCAAAGATTTTTTGCCCAAAAACCAGAGTATTGCCTGGACATTGCTGATGGAATGCCTTCACTTCCTGTGCAACACCAGGGATGAGGCCTGAGCCTTTCTCTCCGTCCCCCCACTGGCCAGCTAATTGGTGGGTGGGAAGCAGGTCCTGGCAGTGGGGGACCCTCCCCTCCACTGGAGGGTCTGGCAACCCTACTTGTGCTAGGTTAGGTCAGGCTACCAGTAATAATGTTTAAAGGGACCCAAACAACAGCACCCTAGAGCAAACAGAAAAAAAATGGTTCCATTGCTTCTAGTCTCTCTCCCCTCTTTATCAGAAGCCTGGCATCAGAAGAGCAATGTTCCAAATGTTAATTATTATGAATGTCATTAATTATAATTCATTTTCAATATAATAACTTTAAAAGAAAAAAATCTGATTATTATTTGCTTAGTTAATATGTGAATGCATACCCCTAGTTGGTTTTGGAATTTGTTTCTCAAAGGCTCAATCATTTATTATATGTAATTGTAGACATATTTACAACAGTGAGTCAAGATCACAGTCAGACATATTTCAGTCCCCCCACGTTACTTTCAACCTACAGTGATTTGAAATTAGCACAAAGAAAAAGAGCATGACTCTAGGGATAAGCATTATCACATATTTGAAAAGAATTTGTATGACTGAGTCCAAAAATGTGTTCCAGCTTTTCCATTGGGCTCTGTTTCCAGAATCAGTCTGTTTAATTCAGGAATCTGAAGAGATTACAGAATGACATTTCTTACTATATGGGAGCCTAAGGACAAAATTTAGAGCATTATCCAGAAGAAAACATTCATGGATTGAAAACAGTATTACATTTATCAGGCCTCGGATTCAGCGGGAGCTCATAGGAGCACAGCTCCTGAACCTTTCTGAGAGTTCCCCCTCCTCCTTCCCACCTTGTCCATTGAATAGTAGGTGCAGCTACATAACAATCCCTGGATGAGCTCCACCACCTATTTTTCTACAAAACGACCCCTGCGTTATATATTTTGACCGTGATTCAGCCAAAGTTGAGATTTTCAAAATTGAATTGCTTTCAGATGGAAAATTTAAGCATTATAATCTCTGAGAACTTGACCTAAAGTTGCCAATTCTGAGTCAGGACATTCTGGAGATTTTGAGGGTGACACCTTGAGAGACTGAGATCTGGGGAGGAGAGGGAGCTCAACAGGGTATAATGCTATACACGCCACCCTCTAAAGCAGCCATTGCCTCCAGGGGAATGGCTCTCTGTAGTCTGGAGATGAGTTGTTATTCCAGGAGATCTGCAGGCCACACCAGGAAGTTAGCAACTTCACCTGAATCCCTTGTCTTGGAAGAGGTATGTAGGGGCAGATCCTAGAATAGTTGATGCAGCTGTAAATATACTTGAAAAAAGTATTGATGAATGAAAACATACTTTCCTGTCTTGCAAATTATATGAATTCTGTGGCATTCCCACTACCTAATGGCAAAGGCAATGACAGATCCCTTCTTGTGTACGTAGGAAGCAAGTCTGCATGCTTTTACATGATACTTGTGATGCCATAAGATGTTCTTCTCATATTTTGGACCAGGTTTTTGAGAAGCAAAATTGGCTTCCACATTCCAGTAGTATTCAGATCAGCCATGATTTTCTCCTCTCCAGTGCTGGTTGGAGATTTTTGAAACTAACAGAGCTACATTTTATGTTTGTTTGTTTTTAATTCCCCCCCCCCTGCCCCCTGCTTATTTGTCTGTATATTGTGTGAATAAATCTTGCCAGCCTGCAGCCTAGCTAGAATGTATGTGTGAAGTGATGGGTGGGATGGCTATGAGTGTGAATGTTTGATTGAGGGAAAATATAAAAGAACTCAATGGCCGATTACACACTAGGTTTGTTCTGGTATTGGAGCCCTTTTTCTTCTGGTGCTTCTGTCTGATCTTGCACAAGCCGCCATGGGGGTACAATTCGCCCCACCTCATTCCCGCAGCAAACAGAAACTGCTTTTCAGAGGATCTTGCTTGCCACGGGAAAGAGGCGAGGTGAGTTGCAGCCCTGTGGAGGCTTGTGCAAAATTGGACAGAAGTGCCAGGGGGAAAAGGGCTCTGAGACTGGAACAAGCCTAGTGAGAAATCGGTCCATGTCTTTAGACCATGTGTAATCCCCCCCACACTCCATGCCACATATGGAAAAGATGGGAACTTCCCCTTTTCGTTAACATTTACATTAAAGATATAATGAACTAATGAAGAATAAAACTTGGATGTAAACCATTGTTAAACTTCTAACCCAACTTTGACCCCAGAAGCTCAGCTGTGTTTATAATAGACTGGGATTGTTTCTCACTCCCATTGTCTGCAAAGGGGACTAACATGGCATGTCATAGTGAGGATCAAAGGAGATCAGTGAAGCTCCTAGGAGCTGCCAGGCTGAGACATAACAGCTCATGATGTTCAGTTAAGCTGCTTACTGGAGGAAGAAGTCTTGTCACATGATTTTGTCCATGTACTCCCTTCAGTTCCCCTTCCCTCTGTGCATCTGAAAATAGGACCAAGATGAGGAGGAAAATGTTTAGAGCAGTTACTTAAGTGTGTATTTTGTTTTGGTTTTGGTTTCCCTTGTAATTATTAAAACACTTCAGCCCAAAATAAAGCTTCCTTCTGCAGAATATCACTTTGTAGGACTATGTGTGCAGCTAGATCCCTGTCACTAACAATACATGAAACTTGAGTAATTTGTGAGAATCCTAGTATCAGAAAGAACAATGCTAATTCAGAAGGAAGCTGCTTTTATAAGTATTTTGTGAGGAGGGATGGCTTTTAGAAATACTATTAAATTGTAGCTGTTTAATAATTACTCATTTGCAATTTCAAAGGCATTTTATTTATTCTTCCTGAAAACACATCTAGAAAGCAACAGAAGAAAACTGTAAAGTCAGAGCTTGACCAGGGCTTTTTTGTAGAAAAAGTCCAGCAGAAACTCATTTGCATATTAGGCCACACACCCCTGACATCACCACACACAGGACATTGTAGAAACAACCAGAAAGAACTGATTTGCATATTAGGCCATACCCCCTGACACCAAGCCAGCCAGAACTGTTCCTGTGTATTCCTGCTGAAAAAAAAAGCCCTGGGTCTAGCAACAATTAAGGAGCTCCCATCTATGCCTGAAGAACACTGTCATACTTTTCTTGCTAGCATTATTTTCAGAGGAATCTGGCTTGTGCTTTTCCACAAAAAAGTCCACTCTGGTTTTCCAGATCATCTGTCTTCTGGTTCCCTCCCCCCTTCAACGGACAGGTGGGGAAGATATGAACCTTTAGAGTGCCTATATGTCTGGCCCATGTGCTAGCTGTGCTTTCTTAAAACTGAGGTGTCTCTAATCCTTGAACTATGAAGTATTAATAAACAAGAAAACATGTTTGATTATAATATATCTGTGTGAACAGTGCTTTACTCTCTCCACCAAAAAAATTGGCAACCTGGCACAATGTGGCTAGGATTAGATAGAGTTTCCAAGTCATAATTCAGGTTCTCCATACAAGTTGGCACTCTCAGAGCTCTCTCTGCAGAAATCAAGTAGATAGAACTAGAATCTGTACTTTAATACACATTTTACCACATAACTGCACAAGCCATGAAGTAAAAGCCTGCACAAGCCATGAAGTCTGTCAGCTTCTGAGCTTTGCCTGATGAGAAGGCTCACCCTGAAAGAATTTTGTGATCTGTACAGGCTTCCAAATAGTGGAGACTCTTCATTACTTCCTTAGCCTGACTGCCTCAGTGGCAAAATCCTGAGGACCTAAGGAAACTGAAAACCAAAAAGAGAGAATCAAGCCCATTTTGCACTTGTACATGCAGTCCACGCAACACACAGTGTTCCATCTGTTTAAGGAAGAATGAAGTATTCATAAGGTTTCCCATTCTGAAGCAAAGAAATTTCCTGTGACATTTTAAGCCTCTTTTGTATGCAACCATTTTTAGATCTTTCTGCTTTTAATCATCTTGCATGCCATGTGCTTTTTTTGGTTTTAGCTGAATTGTGTATTATGTGCTCAGCCCACAGCCCAGTAATGACAGAGCTATTTGCTGAAAGTCTCTCTTTATTTCAGATTGTCTAATAATGTGATAGTCATGTCATCAGTGATATCCTCTGGGGTAAGAGAGAAATTGTTAAGACACTGAAGACCTTTAAAAATTATGCCTTTAAAAATGAAAATTATACCCAACAGTATGAATTTTTGTGTGTGCATGAAATGATCTTTCTGTTGTAGGATTAATAAAGCAAATGCTCCAGATTTCAGAGCAGTATATTGGTTCCTGAAATAAGCACTAAATTGTTGTTAGGTGTGTGTGTGCGGGGGTTAATACTGTTTGAGAGGAGAATAAGACCATTGCTGAAGAATATTGGGAGCCTGTCATTTTAGCATGCAGATTTCATATTTCCTGTGAGTTGAATTGGACCTATCAAGAGATATTCTGGCCTCACGAGAGACCTCCTGTTCAACCCTGTTAACATGCTACCTTCACTTGGTGTTGGGGCCAGCTTTCCTCTGTGGTTTTGTATTTAAGCAAGTGAACAAGTTGGCCATCATTGAACAAATGACAGCCGGGAAAAGCAGGACCACACCTGATTTAGTCATGCTGACTGGAGCTAAATAGGCTCAGTGAGTCGCCTGGAAAAGCATTCCCTCTGCCAGTGCTCTATCTTCAGAACCATCAAGGAGCCCCAGTAATTGATCAGTGTGCCTTTAACCACTAGCTTGGGCTAGTTGCCTAGCAGTTCCAATGTGTACAGATTGAATTACATGTCAAAACCCACTTCTTTGCTCAGGCTGAACCTATCCCAGAACACAAACCTAGACTGCTCTTCTCTTTTTACTTTCTTACTTTCTTTAGAATTATTTCCAGACCCACTCTGCCTCTTCTTCCTCCAGTTCCTAGTCCAGAGTAATTTCAGTTTCTGCTATTGGCTCTCCAACTTGGGCCAGAATCCTCCCCCAAAGTGTGTTTTTTTGCTGATCTCAAACTACTCATATTTATGCAACTTCAGAACTCCCCATGGTACATAAGACAGGCTACTACTACTTCACCTCTTGGATTTACTTGCTGCCTGGATGTTTGGACCTCTTAAGGACTTTTTGGTGAAACTTCGGGATCACTAACTGTAAAGTACTTTCCTGCTTTCTCTTTCCCTTCTCTTTCTTGTCTCTTGCCTCCTTCCTGATTATTTTAACACACTTAGGGTGCGGTCACACGTCACATTAAAAGTGTGTGTGTAGCGCTCAAATTTGAACAGCTGAGTATTGATTCAATGCAGGGCCATTCAGACGAGCAACCAAGAATGCGACTCTCCTGTTGTTGAGCATTCAGACATCCAATGCTATCACGCCCTTTTCTTGGAGCATGCGTGATCAGGTGGTAATTTTTGGGAGGGGGGGTCCATTGAACATGCGCCCAACTGTTTGGAGGTGGGAAATCAAACATTACTTCAGAGGGGGGGGGAAGTTTCCAGAAATCCTCCACATTGAAAAAAAGAGATTTTGTCCCCTGTTCTAAATAGTGGGATAATGTCCCCCCCCCCTTCCGATCCTGTGTTGATTGGAGAAGCAGAAGCGTCACCTCAAATTCCCGGATGATCTGGCAATGCGCATGTCTGCTGGGGCTTTTTTTTTTTAAAGGTGGGAGGAAGTATTGCGCATGAGCTGTCCAAACAGGAAAAAGCCGATCTTGTGCCGCTGTTTTGAAAAAGGGCCGGACTTTCTGTGCTGTCAAATTAATGCGCCATTCAAGCGTAGCAAGCCTGGATGAGCCCGGATGACACTCGATTGTCCGATGTGGATGTCTGAACGAACACATTTAATCCATCAGCCAGACGGAGTTGTGTCGTCACTAATGGTACGTGTGACCGCACCCTTAGAATTTAGAAGTGCTTGAAGTATAACTTGTTCTTGGATGTTGATACCATGTATTGTTCGACTGCTTAAGAGTTGTTAATTCCACAGGCTAGATATTTGTGTTATTCCCCATAATAGACTTATTTCTAATCACTCTGTATTTGGTTCTCAGAGTGCCTTCCAAACATGTAGTGGCATTTCCCACAGTAACAAAAATTCTTTATTACTAGTGCATGGCTCAGTTTAATAGAACTGGTATTTATTTGTTTTCATTAATGTTAAAACCTAAGGAAGGTTCTAAGCAAGGAGGAGGTGTGGTTGTGGGAGAAAGGCTGCTTCCACACATAGGGACATTTTGATGTGGGTTTGGGCTTCAGTTAGAAAAAGGGCCATATTCATGCACGTGCATATATCTAGGGTAAACATGTATTCTGACCATACATAGTAACAATAGAGGTAAATGGTGATGGCAATCATATTGTATAACTCAGGAGACATTAACCTTGTGAGAATATGCTTGTTTTAATAAGACCCCTGTGATCTGCCAGCAAGGACCATTTTCAAAATGGCAGCCTGGGACAGAAGATGCTACAAAAGTGTGAACTGGAATTCGAGCCTGTTACAGAGTGATAGGTCAAGGGCAGAGATAGTTATGAAATGGTTTGCAGTTATTTACAGTCATTTGCTACACTCTGTGATGCTCCACATCATGAATTTATAGAGTTGGAAGGGGTCTTCTTTGAGCTCCTGTCATCCCTGCTGCTCAGTGCATGAAATCTCAGACTAGTGCATCCCCCAGATGGCTGCTTGATAGCTTTAGGGAGACGAAAGCAGTAGGAGGCCCGATTTTGCTTCTTTTCCTCCTCAGTGCAGCCCCCACCCACCCACTTGGCTATTACTGCAGGTCAGTCCCATGTTCCCTTTATAAAAGCACCCTCCATTCCTCTTATCCTTTATAGAAATACCATTACACAACAGCTTTATTTCATTTATAGAAATTCACTCGACCCATTCTTTTTTCAAAGTTTGCAGAATGATGGAAATGTGTCAGGAAAGCCATTCCACAAAGTGGGAGCCACAACAGAGAAAGCAGGTAAAAAATGTTTACTCTTGTGCAAGATGGCACTTTCAGTAGGTTTTGCTCAAAGCTGTTATAGCAGAGAGGCAGTCCTGCAGATATGAGGGTCCAAGCCCCTGAAATATTTGGTAGTGGATAACTAGTACCTAAGACTGAACCCGGCAACATAGGTAGCCAGTGGAGTGACTGGACTATATAGTCTGCCTGGGTCCTATTAGTTCAGTATCCATTAATATTGTCCATTGACAGAATGTTTGTGTGTGTGTGGTTTAGTACCTCAGAAAAATTCTCATTACTCAAAAGTAGCTCTCATTGAAGGAAAGGGTGGAGACCACTGCACTAGGCCAACAGATTATATGTCTATGCCTTGTTCTGTGTGACTACCCTTCAGATATCTGAAGAATTCAACTATACCTCTCTTCTGTCTACTCTTTTCATAGGACTTGTTCAACAGACTCTCAGACAACTTTGTTGCCTTCCCCCCAGTTCATTCTAATTTGCATACATCCTTCTTAAATTGTGGTCCTCAGAACTGAACACAACACTCCAAATGAGTTCTAACTAGAAAGAACAAATTGAAAATCAGACTCAGAGAATGCACAGCAACTAGGAAAGCAACACAAAGATACAGTCATGGCAACTAATGCATCAAGATAAAAACTTTTATTTAAACTTTATATTAATTGCATTATGGTAAATGACTGGTGCTTGCACAGGGGACTACCTTTACCTTTATTTACAATAGAAACTATAATCTAAAAAGTATCAACCCTCCCCTCTTTATTCCAATACTTTTTGTATTCACTCTGCATCTGTTACCCCACACTTAAGACTGTAGTGAAAGAAAGGAGAGAGGGGAAAAGATAGAAAAGAGGAGAGAAATTTTCAAAACTGTCTTAATGACATGAAGAAATAAACATAAAATTTATGTAGATGTTGACCTCTTACACTGCATTGCATCTGGGTGACTTTAGAAACTGGAGATTGTGTTGCTGGGAGCTGAACTCAAACAGAAGTCCAGATGTTCTTCAGTGTTATTAGAATGATAATTGGCCATGAGATACAAACTCACAAAGGTAAGCAGAATTTTTAAAAGGTATTAAGTTTATAGCCACTTTTCTGGGACATAGTTTTGTTGCCTCATTTAATAAGTTCCAGAAAATTGGGTTCAGAAGGTTGCAGGTCATTCTGAAGAGCTAAAACTTGGTTTTCAACACACGATGAATCAACTGAAAACAAAGATTCCATTTTTAATGCGCCATCTTTCACACCAGCATTTCCACAGAGCTTGCATATAATTGTGACTACTGTATCATACTGTGTAAAATAAGGAACCACCTCTCAAATTCAGTAGCAAAACTTTCCCACCATTCAGAATATCATTTCTTATTATCACTATTTTTAAATTAGAAAATTCTTTGAACACAGTTTGAGTCCACTGGCACCTTTTAAGAGCAATAAATTTAATTCTGCATATAAGCTTTTGTGTGTGAGAGATCTTTCCTGTGGAATGGTAAGAAAGTGGGTTTTAATTTGCTTCAGAAAGAGTGGGCAAAACTGATAATTTATTTCCCCAAGAGTTTTGTCTTTTAATTTGCAGCTCAAAAAGATAAATTATTTAGCTTGGTAATGATGTCTTCCAAGATGACCAGGTCTAGCAATCATATATCACTCTCAAGCCAAGTATACTCTACACTTCAGAAGTAAGCCCAATTTTTTCCAATGGGCTGTCTTCCCAAGACAGGGTACATATGATTGCAGCTTTTGAGCACCATGCTCCATCTCTGCCCTGTCCATTGAATGTATATTAAGCCTGAGATTGCAGTTTGTTGTTCCTATTTCATGCCTTGATTAGCATTAATGTACTGATTGCTGTGATTTAGCTTGACAGATTTGATGGGTCAAGGACTTGACTAGAGGGTACATCCCTTAACGATTCTGATGTTTGGAATACCCATCAGAGTTTGGGAGAAGGAAAGACAGAGACAAAAAGAAAGTGATTTTGTGGAATGAAATTGATCGGAGAGAGGTCTACATGTTACAGAGCAGGGGTCGTCAAACAGTGGCTCTTTCACACATATTGTGTGGCTCTTGAAGCTCCCACTGCCCTATTGGCTGACTTGGAGAAGGCATTTGTCTCTTTAAATCACTTCTCCAAGCCAAGCCAACTGGCAGCTTGGAGAATGCATTTAGAGTATCATGTTGCTTTCTTCCCACCTCTTTCTTCCTTCTCCCATCCCATCTATTTGCCTTCCTTCCTCCCTCCCTTCCTTGTCTCACATCTGATGTTCATGTCTTGTGGCTCTCAGACATCTGACGTTTATTCTATGAGGCTCTTATGACATCTGACATTTATTCTGTGAGGCTCCAGTTTGGCCACCCCTGTTACAGAGCCAGTGACCGGATACCAGAGTGAGCCCCCTCCAGGCATGCAAGGGACTATTGACAGGAGGCAAAGTCAAAAGCAGATGTAACCCCTAACTAGGAATGGAATGAGCCAAGCAAGGGCGAAGCCTTTAGATGCAGAAGGGTACAGTATGTGTGGAAAGCAAGAGAGGGAAGCAAGAGTGCCCTGCTGTGTAGCTTGAACTTTAATCATAGGCTCTTGACACCTTGTTTAAGGTAACTATAATTTGTGGATGGAAACTGTTAAGGGAGAGAGACTTTTATTCTAAATTGTAAATTTTAGAATTATTGTTTCAGGTCACTGTTATCTAATGGGAAGTTCATTTGAGACCCTCATCTTCAAAGCTGGTGCACAGAGTGTTCAACTGGAGACTTTTTGGGCCACCAATGAGAGGAAAGAGATGGACTTTTGCGGTGGCAAACTGTGAAGGAGAGAAAAGTTTTGTTTGGACTTTGAAAGATCACTGTTCTGTTGTGTTACTAAGTTCTGTTTTTATTAAAGGTAAATGTAGACCCCTGTGCAAGCACCAGTCGTTTCTGACTCTGGGGTGACATTGCATCATGATATTTTCTTGGCAGACTTTTTTATGGGGTGGTTTGCCATTGCCTTCTCCAGTCATCTACACTTTCCCCCCAGCAAACTGGGTACTCATTTTACCACCTTTGGAAGGATGGAAAAGTAAAAATGTTTTGTTCTCTCTGAATTATTTCAAGATTCATTCCAAAGTTCTGCCCCAGAGAACCCACAAGCTGATGTTACAAAGGCAGGGGCCTGCTCTCCAAGGAATAAAATAAAAGTCTGAGGGTTGAAGACAAGAGGTTGGGTGAACAAATGGGTTTAATTCTTCAAGGAATGATGGGATTCTAAGGACTGATGGAATTCTACGAGGCAACACAGGCAGGCGTCTCTAGTATCAAGAGAGGCAAAAGATGGAGCAGGAAAGGGGAGGGAAGAAGTTTGAATTCAGCCAAGTTTGTCCACAGCTTAAGAAGTTATCTAGCTTCAAGATGTGGTCTGCAACCCAAGGCATTATATTGCCTGAAGTATTCCTCTTGTTCACTGGTGTTATGTAATGAAGCACAGTCAGGTGATGCCTAAAACTGAAAGGGAGATTGCAGTCCAGATGGTGCTATCCATCTCTGTGCTTTATCGTTACACCTCTTCCTGCCAACAAACTTGGTTGACAGAAGGTCCAATTCATTTCCCATACAGGAACCTTATGCCAGTCTATGATTTGGTGACAGGAAATGCCAGTTTGCATGTTCCTCCCTTTCATCATACATGTATATTCCTTCCTCTTCCCTTCAGCGGTTGGAAATAATTGTAGTTTGGTGTGACATTCAAAGCTGCTAACTTCCAAAGTAAGGATTGAAATGCCCCTTTGAATTGTGATCCTGTCTAGTAGGGAGGTAAACTATGGCTGCCCATTTCCAGTATCAGTTTACCTCAAACCATAGAAGGTACAGAGAAGGTACAGATGCATGAGTCTGAAGAGAAAAGAGGAAAGGAAGGAACCAAATTACTAAATCATGTTTTGGAGACTGACTCCTCAGTTATAGAACCCAGGAAAGTGTGCCTGGCCCTTTCACTTTCAGTGTTCAGGAGGCAGCTGAAGACAGTTCTGTTCAGGACTCTGCATTTATGGTTGCCAGCTTCCAGGTGGGGCCTGGAGATCTTCCTCATTAAGATTTGAAACTATTGTCAAAGTAAAATAAATAAAAATACTGGTCGGTATCAGAATGGGAGGGCACGATCAAGATTCACATCCACAAGCTACAGTAGAGCTGGCTGAATGACACTGAGCCAGCAAATATCTCTTAGTGAAACCTACCTCACAATAGAATTATAGAATTTCTTCTTAGTTGTTAGCAAGTAAACGAAAAAGTTATAATCCAATAATTCTATTTTTTTTAAACTGTAATCTATGTATAGTTTTTTTTAAAGATTAACCATTGTCAAAGATCACCAAATGTCCTTTAACGTTCCAAGGTCTCAGGACAGATCCCTGAGGCACTCCACTTGTCACTCCTCTCCAAGAGGATGAGGAACCATTCACAAGCACTCTTTGGGTGCAATCTGTCAACCAGTTACAGATCCACCTAACGGTAACAGGATCCAAACCACATTTTACCAATTTGTCAACAAGGATAGTATGTGGAACCTTATCAAAAGCCTTACTGAAATCAAGATAAACAATGTTTACAGCATTCTCCCAATCCAGCAAGGTAGTCACTTTCTCAAAAAAAGAGATCAGGTTAGTCTGACATGACTTGTTCTTGAGAAAACCATGCTGACTCTTAGTAATCACATTCATTCTTTCTAGATGTTCCAGGACCAACTGTTTGATGATTTGTTCTAAAACTTTTCCAGGTATAGACGTCAAGCTGACAGGTCAGTAGTTACCTGGATCCTCTTTTTTCCCCTTCTTGAAGATGGGAACAACATTCGCCCACCTCCAATCTTCTGGTACCTCTCCTGTTCTCCAAGAATTTTCAAAAATAATAGCCAGATGCTCAGAAATTATATCCGCAAGCTCTTTTAGAACCCTTGGATTCATCTGGCCCTGAGGACTTAGTTTCATTTAAAGAAACTAGGTGTTTATGTACTACCCCTAAAACAATGTTGTTTTAAGCCTAAAATGAAGGATAAAGCATATATGTTGAAGGTCAGAAAACAGATATAATCCTGTTGTAAATGTATGGAATAATACAGAGGTGCTGTAAGTGTTCAGTACTCTGTTATTATCCAAAGGAAATCTTTTTCTTAGATTTTCACTGGACGGGGGAATGGGGTGCTTCTAAGGTCATACATTAACTCCCAGAAATATTCTAAAACATACAAGAAAATGCCTCTTCATTTGAGAATGGCTATAAATAATACTAAGATAGATACCATATATCATGTTGCATATACCTACTTATTAATAAAGTGTAGCAAAATATCATTAAAACATACATAGTCTCTGGGACTGTCACCCAATGAAATCTGTTATTCTCTAACCTTTATCAAGCACAGTTTATTATTATTGAAGGGATAATTTTTAAGATATAAGTAAATGCAACCCTTGTAAAATTAGTCAGCAGACAATGTATGCCTAAAAGGTTATTTCTAATTGCCTGGAAGCAGCTGGAAAATCATAAGTTTGAATTAAACAAAGTATGTTGCTACTGCATTAGGGTTGCCAAGAGTCCAATTCAAGAAATATCTGGGGATGTTGGGGGTGGAGCCAGGAGACATTGGGGAAGAGCCAGGAGCAAGGGTGTGACAAGCATGACTGAACTCCAAGGGAGTTCTAGCCATCACATTTAAAGGGACAGCACACCTTTTTAAATGCCTTCCTTCCATACGAAATAATGAAGGATAGGGGCACTTTCTTTTGGGGCTCATAGAATTGGACCCCCTGGTCCAATTGTTTTGAAATTTGGCGGGTATTTTGGGGAGACGCAGTAGATGCAATACTGAAAATTTGGTGCCTCTACCTAAAAAAACAGCCCACCTCTGAGCCCCCAATATCTCCAGATCAATTCCCCATTATACCCTATGAGAATCGATCTCCACATAGGGAATAATGAAGTGCCCAGCAGACGTTTCCCTCCCACCCCCCCTGTTTCTGGCGACTCTGAAGTGAGGGATTGGCATCTCCTCTCAGGAGTTGCTGCCAGATTCTTCAAAGTAACACAGATACATCATCCCAAGAGGAAGTCTTTCAATCAGAGACTGAAGCCTCAGGAGGTGGAAAGTCACATGGTGGCTGTGGGGGCGGGGCTTCCCCCCACCAGCCAGCTGACTGGGGATGGAAAGGAGCCTGGGAAAGAGGGAGAAGCCCACTGGGACCTGGGGATTGGCAAGCCTATGCTGCATGTGTACTGTTTAATACTGAATGACTGTTGCGTTGGCATAGGCTTTCAGTTCATATGTTGCTCAGCTGTTTTACACAATCACTGGATAATTAAAATGTATTTGAAATTATATTTGTTTCTTGTTAGATGCTTGACTGCTGATTCTGAATGATGTTGATGGGACTGGGGGTTGTACTCATAAGCACAAGAACAAAAAGGCATTGTGCGTAATGTTCTTATAGTACCACATACATACAAGCTTTTCCCCCAGCTGCTTTAGGGAAATGTTTCTAAAGATTTAAATAACTGTTCTTCAAAAATTCCATATTCCATTTGACAGGTTTTAGCATTTCTCTTAATCAGCAGTTTTCAAACTATTCTTCAGATATCCCTCAAGTAGAAGATCAGTAATGACAGAGAAGCTTCTCTGAAACACAGTCTACCCATTGTGATGACCTAAGAAGACCCCAAGGGTTGTTACCATATCATCAATTAGGTTAGTGGGAAATAAAAACTTAAATAGAAAAAAAAATCAGTATTTATCTCATGGAATAAGATCACCACAAGAGATATGGCCTGACTTAGCCATGTCTCCCCTTCAGCTTTAACGTGCATGTTCACATGTACGCATCTGCCTCCCTAAGTCCTGCCCATACTTATCTCATTTTAGGACCAGATTACATAGCTACTGGGAACTTCCTGGTAGCAAATCTCTAAAACACATGCAAGGCCCATTTCCTGGCTCTCTGAATGGCTGGAGCACGCAGTGCACCCAACACTCACTCACAGGAGCAGTTTGAATGCTCCTCTTGCTTGTGTAAGGCCCATGCTTCTCCTAGCAGCAGGGTGGAGGCTGTGTGATTGCCAGGCCATGCATCAAAGAGCTCCAGTTTTTTGAAAGCCAGGTTACTGCCATGCCAAATTCCCAGTGTGATCCCACCCATGATGTGACCAAAACGCAATAGCTTCAGTTTAGTCATTTTAGTTTCTATGGAGAATTCCAGCTTGAGTTAATCTAGAATCCACTTATTTGTCTTTTTGGTGGCCCGTGGAATCCATATAACTGTCCTTCAACCCCACATTTCAAACAAATCAGTTTTATTTCTGATTGTTCAAAGGTCACATCTATAGATATTAATGGAGAATACCATAGTGTAGGGTTGCCAAGTCCAATTCAAGAAATATCTGGGGACTTTGGGGGTGGAGCCAGGAGTCTTTGGGGGTGGAGCCAGGAGACATTGGGCGGAGCCAGGATCAAGGGTGTGACAAACATAATTGAACTTCAAGGGAATAATAGAGTTCCCTCCCCTCCCCCCGCTTTCTTTCTTTCTTTCTTTCTTTCTTTCTTTCTTTCTTTCTTTCTTTCTTTCTTTCTTTCTTTCTTTCTCTTTCTTTCTCTTTCTTTCTTTCTTTCTTTCTTTCTTTCTTTCTTTCTTTCTTTCTTTCTTTCTTTCTTTCTTTCTTTCTTTCTTTCTTTCTTCCTTCCTTCCTTCCTTCCTTCCTTCCTTCCTTCCTTCCTTCCTTCCTTCCTTCCTTCCTTCCTTCCTTCCTTCCTTCCTTCCTTCCTTTCTCTCTCTCATACACATGCTTAATTTTCTCTGGTGCCTCCACAATGAGGTCTGGAAAGTACAGGGGCTACGCTGCTCTCTTTTACACACACACTCACTTGTCTGAAACAAAAGCAAAACAAACGGAGGGGCTGCACTCTGATGAAGTCTGCTGTTGTTAACCCTTCCCCATGAAGTACTTCCTGCTCCAATTTAAAGGCACAGACATATTTTAAAACCTGTTTGCAGATCCTGCTGTTTGCAGATCCTGCTGGAGATCTAGAGGTACATGGTGGCTGTGGGGGAGGGGCTTCCCCCGCCGGCCAGCTGGCTGGGGGGAGGGGGAAGCCTGTAAAACCAGGGGATCCCCCGCTGAGACCTGGGGATTGGGAAGCCTACCATAGTATGATTTACCAGGCTGTGTGCCTCTTCATGAACTGCCTTTGTATCTTGATCTTAGTAGCAATAGACTAGGCTGTTGCTAATTCCACTTATGTTTTCCAGTGCCTCTTTTCTCCCACTATTATCTTCAGCCTTAGAGACTTTTCTAGGACCATAGTGCAATTTTGCTAATTCTGGCTTAATTGTAGCTCAGGGTGCTCACATTATGCAGTCAGACACTCTCAATAAGCATGGAGACTTGTTAGTTTAGGCACAAGTTCACCAATGAGTTGCTTATACTATCAAGGACACCCATCTTGCTACACAATCTTGCACACTAATTTTGATCACTCTGTGACTTTCTTTGTATGTAGTGAATTGTACTTCTGTCCATGCAGTTCCTCACTGTCAGTGATTCCGTGATGAAGAAAGAGCTCTTGATTATTCAGTAGTTGTCTACAGTCCAAAAGCAAACTCCAAAACCAAGAACACAGTCCATGTTACATTGAATTCACACTGGTTGGTTGGTCCTAATAAAAGACATTACGTGGACTGTGGCTTTGCTTTTGGATTTTACCTTTGGATTAACACAGCTGAAAACAATTTCTTTCTACTTTTATGATAATTAAATTCAGCCAATAAAGGGAAGTACTACTGGAGGATAATGTGGCTAGCAAGGGACTGTCCATTCTAAAACTGGTACATGTATGAAAACATGTTTACATAAGAAGTGTATCCCACTGCAGCATACTCCCTTTGTTCTGACCCCTGAATATTTAGGGTGGTTTCCCCTGAATAAATCTTTATTGTCACCTCATGTGGGAATATCACACCTTTTCTTCTGTCCTTTGAAAAATTCTCAAACTAAAATTTTACCTGGTACTTACAACTTTATCCACTGTCCAGAGTATGGAGAACCCAAGCTAAGCTGTTCCATGCTGTACCCAGACCCATCTCTACATGGACCTAAATAGATTACCCAGTGAGAGTTCAAGGTTGATTTACCAGGTACCCAGAGATGGATAGGGAACTTTGTCACGTACAGCACAGCTCATTCTTCACTTCAATACAAATGAATTGAATTTTGTGTGTAGCTGGTAGGTCAACAACCTCATCAAATTCTTTAGCAATGATGAGGAACAAGCTTTGCTTTCAGTTTTCTAACCAGCTGGAAAGCCTAGGCATATTTTGATTCCAAAACAGACGCTTGTAAAAAATTAGTAGTAAAACACATGGAAAAATCTGTAACATGCTTACAGTGCGGTCCTAAACACAATTACACCCTTCTAAATCCATTGAAGTCAGTGGGTTTAAAAGGGTGTAACTCTGTTTAGGATTGCAGTGTTACTTATTTAACTTGATCTCAAACATAGCTTGGTTAAAAGTAGAAAACGTAATAAATTGTGTGTTGGAAACATACTGTGCCTGCCATGTGTGCAGCGCGTACAGCAGAAAACGCACACTCTGTGGTTGCTTTAACTCTAAATGAACCAAATAATAGTAGTGTTAGAGCGTGATCAGAAAATATTAAGCAGATGGGAACCAATCTATGCAAATGTAGCAGTGGAAAATCCCTCCATCCCTTAATAATATGAAGGTAGATAACATCACCTGGAAAATAATATCCCAGTAAGTCTCCATTAAAGGGAAAGGACATTTTTTTTCCCCAGGCAGTTGGCGGCCCTAGTTTGTATTAGGTGTAAGCCCATAATTAGAACTACTGCTGTAACGTATGTCTTAACTAGCAGGACTGGAGGTGACCAAAACAAGTTATTTTTAAAAATGCATTTAACTTTATCCAGCAATTTAAAAAAAAAAACCCAAAATCAGTCTTCAGAGGCTATAATGTTAAGTGGAGGAGTAACAAAATAATTATTACTTTTTTATTTTCTGCTCAAAATCTTGTCATTCCCCCAGCTTCTTTCCACCCATAGTGTGGCAGGCATGGGACTATTGTGTTAATAAACAGCTGGATTAGAAAGGGTGAAGCAGCTTGCTATCGCTTGCACTCTCCTTCCACAAACTCCAAGTTTCTCAAAGCTGCTTTTGTGTTTTTTTCTTTAAGGTTGAGGGAAAGTTACTTGTAGCTGCATATAATGTCTAGTTTGGCCTTTGTAGCCTGACAGAGGCAGAGATGAAGCCGCCTGTGTCAGGCAGCGGAGAAGAGAAAACAGCAATTAAAAGTTCAAACAAGGCAAAGAAGAGTGATGTAAGTCAAGATAATATAGCTGAAGCGCAGAACCTATCAGGGAGTCCTCTGGTTGCTCAGATCAAAGTACATCATATAGCCCAGGAATCTTCTATAGGTGTGAAAGGCTGTCGCTTATTACCTAGCAATCAGGAGTAAGCTTGTGCTTTGAATATTAGCTGATCAGATATACATGAAAAAGAGTTACTGTGGACAAATAAATATTGTTTGGATGTTTTATTTCCATTTTATTACGGTTTTAAATAACTTGACTTGAGTCCCTTTTTTGGAGAGAGGTGGGTTAAAAATGCCACAAATATATTTCGTTTGTTTAAAGAACAACTTTTTTGTTCATGTTATTGTAAAGTATATGAATTGGTGGTGCAGCCAACTTCTGGATACCCCATAGGGTTTTTAAGACAAGAGACAAACATAAGTAGTTTGCCATTGCATGCCTCTGTGTCTGTACTGGGTGTAAGCCCATAATTAGAACCACCAGTATAAGTATGTAACTAGCAGGTTTCCACAGACTTCCTTGTTGGTATTCCCTCCAAGTGCTAACCTTGCTTAGCTTGGCTTCTGAGGTCTGACAAAAGCATGCTAGCCTGAACCATCCAGGTCTGGGGCTGCATTGCCCACTGTCTCACTTAAATAAACAGAAAACAAGAACAGCCTTGGAGAGGGAGTTATGCAGGTTTAAGTAACTGCTAGAACAACTGTGTCAGATAAGCATACTTTGCAGGAAAAAAATCTTGGAGTAAACTAGGCTCACTTTTGGGTTCTTGTTAATGTGTTTGCTGCACTGTAGAAGCAATTACTGGAAATGGACCCATTGCAGCTCCTTACTGAGTTGTCTGGGGCTGATTCTAGCCATGTCCAAATGCAGTTTTACCAGCCTCTCGTTAATTCTGATTTTTCTCATCTCTCTGTTTTATTTATCCTTTCTGACAGAAGGGGGTGGGGGGAGGGAAACCCTGCTTTCCATTTTACATTTTCTAACAAAAGGAAACCCCATACCCCCACAAAGTGATTTTCATTTTGCATTTTCTGTTGGTTTAGAAAGATAACCTGCTGTAAATTCCATTTTGGTGAGATAAGATGTTTAAATATTTGTTCGTCATATTGCAATCAGGTTACTATTAACAAATCCGCCTGCTTTTTAAATTGAAAAACCCCCACAAGGCCACTGACAAAATCATATCTGAATCTTCATTTTTATTTTATACATTTGAATTATTTTAATGCATAATGCTATCTACATTATTTTACATAGGTTTTAAAATGTCTTGTTAGCCGCCCTGAGCCTGCCTAGGTGGGGAGGGCGGGGTATAAATAAAAAGTTTATTATTATTTATTATTATTATTAAAACATTTTCATTATTTGAATCCTATTCATCTTACCTTCCAGGCTTTCATTTCCCCTTCATATCATGAAAGTAATAAAACCCAGCAGTGACATCATTCCTCTCTAGGAATTGCCACAAACTCTGTAGAAGTGATGTTATGCCATTGACAACCACTCCCTTCATGTCCCCACTTCACAACCCCAATTGGTCTACTGCTGGTAGCAAGCCCAGGCCTGGCAACCCTAATAATAAGATCAGAATAAAATCAAACAGACAGATAGCACCAGATGCCCATACAGATATACACACAGTGAACAGCATGGGAAGTCCAGAGAGAGAAATTTAGGAAAGGAGAGAGAAAGTAGCAGGGAAGCCAGTTAATGGAGAAGTTCATTTGGGAAGAATGCCAGGCACCTAGACATCCTACAGACATGCACAAACGGAATGTTGGAATTTCCTGATGAGAAATTGTTATGGCCACTCAAACAAGTTAGACCCAGTAAAATCCAAGGGAAGAAATCCAAGCAAGAATATTAGGAGAAGCACATGGAAGCAGCCATGTGTAGAGGTCTGACCTTATGTAGTGAGTGAGCAAAGGCCTAGAGTATATCATAGAGTAGGAATAGCTCTGCTTCCGAGTCCAATTCAAAATGCTAGATATCTTTAAAGCTGTTAGCCTACAAACCACGTCTCCTGATATAATCTTGTGTGCTAGTTACACTCCACAGACAGCCTTCTCATTACAATCTCCTCTGCTAGTATTGACTCATTTAGAGAGCCAGTTTGGCAGAGTGGTTAAGTGCACAAACTCTTATCTGGGAGAACAAGGTTGGATTTACAAGTTGATGATTTACAAGTTGGAAATACAAGTTGATGGGGTGTGAACTGGCATACTGACCAAGAGAGAGATCTTGGGGTGGTGGTAGATAACTCACTGAAAATGTCAAGACAGTGTGCGAGTGCAATAAAAAAGGCCAACGCTATGCTGGGAATTATTAGGAAGGAAACTGAAAACAAATCAGCCAGTATCACAATGCCCCTGTATAAATCGATGGTGCAGCCTCATTTAGAATACTGTGTGCAATTCTGGTCACCGCACCTCAAAAACGATATTATAGCATTGGGAAAAGTGCAGAAAAGGACAACTAGAATGATCGGATGCCATGCTTAAAATTTGGTGCCTCTACCTCAAAAAACAGCTCCTCCAGAGCCCAGATACTCGCAGATCAATTCTACATTATACTCTACAGTAATCGGTCCCCATAGGGAATAATGGAGTGCCCAGCAGACATTTCCCTCCCCTACCCCTGCTATCTGATGACCCTGAAGCAGGGGAAGGGCCTCCAAACTAGGGGATTCCCTGCCCCCACCTGGGGCTTGGCAGCTCTAGGTAGGTGCATTCTAGGGCTGCCAAGTCTTACCTTAATAATAATAATAATATTTAATTTATATCCTGCCCTCCCTGCCGAAGCAGGCTCAGGGCGGCTCACAACATAAAAACTTCAACAATCAAAACAATGCATATTATAAATCATGCATTATAAATCACATATTATAAATCACGCATTAAAACCATCTAAGTTGATTTGATGCTAAAATCTTGATGTTAACATCTTACATGGCGACAATATTCCTTCTACAGTAAATTCATTCTTAAGTAAAGGCCAGCTGAAAAAGAGTGGTCTTGCAGGCCCTGCGGAACTGGGCAAGGCTCCACAAGGCCCGCACCTCCTCTGGCAATTGGTTCCACCAGTGGGGGGCTACATCAAGAAGGCCCTTTCTCTGGTGACTTTCAGTTTGACCTCCCTTGGCCTGGGGATTAGCAATAGATTTTGAGAACCAGATCGCAGTACCCTCTGGGGAATATATGGGGAGAGACAGTCCCTATGGTAGGTAGGTCCTCGGCTATATAGGGCTTTACCTTGGCTCTGGCAGAGGATTAATCTCACATGCACTTTGTGCACCCAGCAAGATGTCACTCAGAAATTACATCATTGCACTGGGCATGGCACACTTGGGACGCTCTAGCATACTATAGAGTTTTAACCTGAATGCTAGAGTGTTCCTGGCATATCATGCACTGGCAACACATGCCCAGCACTTCCAGATGACACCATCATGCTGGGCACATTATGTGAACATGGAGCTCTTTGGGGGTGGGGGATCCCCCCCTGCTCTGTGCCGGCAGGTTGCAAGCCTCCAAATAAGGGAAACCCCGCCCACCCAATGAGAGCTTGTCAGGCCTACTGCATTCCTATCAGAATAGTTGTGGCAGATACTTTCACTTGCCACATTTAAAAAGCCATGTAAGACTTTTATTTCATAGGGCATTTGGTGGAGAGGTTAATTCTTTTGACTGTGTTTTAACTATGGGTATTAATATATCTTGTTGCTGGATGCTTTTGATATTTCTGTCCTTGGAGCTTTCATTGTTTTGGTAGCTGCCCTGAGTCTGAGAAGGTAACATGGGGTACAAATACGTTGTTACTTAATAAAGGTCAATAAAGTTCCCCCAAAATTCTCAATCTATTTTGGGGGAGCCATTGCAGCACTGACATAGGAGCAGACTGGTAATGGGAACAAAGACTGGGATTCCTGGGGTTGGGAAAGCTCAAAAGATAGCTATCTGATTGGTTGGGAGTGTGATAGGAA
Source organism: Heteronotia binoei (assembly GCF_032191835.1). Lineage (NCBI taxonomy): Eukaryota > Metazoa > Chordata > Lepidosauria > Squamata > Gekkonidae > Heteronotia > Heteronotia binoei. The sequence continues at coordinate 146,605 of NW_026799994.1, forward strand.
GTCCCCCTGGCATTGAAAGAATTCCAAATAAGGGGGGGAAAGGAGGGATCTTGGATGGGAAGGAGGAGTGTGAGGGGATTTAGCTGGATAACTAGGAATTAAATGAAAAAGTAATAGAAATTTCACCCGTACCTTTGCAAGGTGTAAGCCGAAATGCCCTCAAAACGAGGTTGGGGAATTAGTTAGGTGGGCACCTGGCTCACTTGGAATCTTGTAGACAAGATTAACCAGCCAGAGAGTGATGCTCAATAACAGGACTCTAATTTAGTAAAACCAATTATAATTTATTAAGAAAAATATAGTCTTCCATTCAAGATAAAAATACAATCACACATTCACACAGTCCTAGGAAATATAAATAGATGGATAAGGGAACATATAAGGGTAGACACACAGGGCAATATTACCTACCGCAGTCTTCGAGGAAGGCTCCAATGGGTGACACGTGAGGAAATGGGTAAGGGACCCAAAACTGATCAGGAATCGGGGATGGATCTATGCAGCGGAAGGTGGGATACTGATAGATGCACACCTGTGGGTAGCTAGTCCACAGGTTATAAGGACTCTCTTGAGCCCTCAGGGGATGGGAGGTATCGGGGAGGAGAAAGGGGAGGCTCTGCAATGACCATGAAGGCTGGACCTTTGCAGAGCCAATGGCGAGTTCCTTGGTTGCACCTAATTGGGTACCTGCTCTTGACCAATGAACTTCGCCTGGGTCCTGTGTACCTGAGAAAACTTCCAGATTGCAACAGGCCCTGGGGCGGATCCAAGGTGTCAGTCAGGAAGAATAATGGAAATGGCTAAATACTTAAGCTTATCTGGGGAGGTGACAATAGGGAATCAAATATTGACCTAGGTATCCCCGGTATAGACAAAAGACTTGGCTTTGACAGGAGATGGTCTTCCTCTTATCCCATCATCGTCTGAGTAGGAGCCTTTGTCCAGGGTTTTGACAGACAAAAGGAGCAACAGTTGAGCTGTTAATCCATTCATGGGACAGACGGGTTGCTTGCGGGCTAAAGGTGACGTAGGGTGTGTACGTGAGCCTTCCACTATGAGGGAATGAAGTCCAACCTGGCGGGAAGATGGCTACGAGTGGTGTTAGCGTTACACGGTGCATTCCATGTTCAGCGCTGCATAACCGGTCGCCTGGATAGCTCCGTGGTGGCGCAGCTTCTTCCGCTCCATGGTTGGCCCATGCGGTGACGGGGAAACATTTGTGTGTGTTAACAAGCACTCTGTACTGGGTTAGAATGCCTGCATAACTTGTGGTGCTTGTACACATAAGTCCCTTTAGGCTCCTGGATAGTTTTGCCCACACTCTCTGGCCAGACGTGTGCGAGCTCATTTCTCCAGGCGCCCTGGCAACCCTACTGATGACTATGATGTTCGGGAAAAGAGGGGGCTTTTTCCTCACAAAGGCAGCTGTGCATAAGAGCTCCTTGATTGATCTGACATCTATTGTACAATTAGAATCCCCAACGCCAACTAGAGTTCTAGACTAATGCTGGGAGACTAGTTCTAGACTAGTTCTAGACTAATTCTAATGTGATGCCACTTCCAGCTGATTCTCTAGGAATTTCCACTAATCTCCTAGACTGTAGAGAGTAGGACAAATTCCTATAGTATTGCTATGGAGGTCATTTCCCTCCCCTGCTCCTCAATCTCTCGAGGGCACTTGGGAAGCCTGTATATAATAGTCTAAGAGTCTACAGTGTATAATTGAGTTAGGTTCACCTTGTAATTGCCATTATGCAAAGTACCCTCTTTCCATGCTGATAAGTCATTATGCCATCATATAGTGCATTTAGACTGGGTGTTCCCACTCCTACCTATTATTTTGGCAACTGTCAATCTTTTATTCTGCATAAGCCTGACTGAGTACTCATTGAAGATGGAAGGAGGTAGAGTTAGAAGCCAACAAATGCAAGCTTAATGGCCATGGCAAATACCATTATGGTTAAAGAATTAAGGATAAGAACCTTGCTGAGTCTTGAGAAACAGAACACGTTTAGTAGTGGGTCCCCCTTTTAAAAAACTGATTACTGCCTTAACCATACAATTACATCTACAAAGGACCTGTCTCTCTTAAACTGGCTTGATATGACCTCTAATGCATGCCTGACAAACCAGAAATTTAAAAAACTCAGAAATTAGAAGCAGTGACCCAAGAACAATGAATGTACATAAAGTGTGGAATTTGCCAAGGGACACAATATTGTTCTGCTAGTGAACCTATTATTAAAGAAAAGGATGTTTTGCACTACATGGATTTTTGTTACTTGATTAGAAGAGATCGTTTGACTCAGGCGCACAGTTCAAAGTCAGAAACAGAGAAATTAAGCCAGTGGGAATTTAGGGTAGATTTTCTAGTATATACCATATTAGGAAATCCTTCTGTGTTATAAAATATAGTGTGTTGTTTTCAGGGCTTTTTTGTAGAAAAAGCCCAGCAGGAATCATTTGTATATTAGGCCACACCCCCTGATACCACCATTGTTTTGCACAGGGCTTTTTTTTGGTAGGGAAAACCCCCCAGCAGGAACTCATTTGCATATTAGACCACACCCCCTGACACAAAGTCAGCCAGAGCTGTGTTCCTGTACATTCCTGCTCAAAAAAAGCCCTGGTTGTTTTAAAAAAGTAATTCTTTGAAAAGCCAAACTTCACTATGGTAAGTATTCAAGCTAGAATGAATTGTTTTCAAAATCCGGTAACCTTTTTGAATATTTTAATGCTTGACATGTAAAAGCTGTAGTTGTTTTACTTATGGGACTAAGAATCAAGCTTGTCATTTTGCAAGCAGATTCAGAGCCAGTGTAAACATTTTGCAAAAACTCATGCAACAGCCATTTGTGATTGTACCACCCTAGAGTGCATCTGGGAGATGCATGGTAGGTTTTTCTTACATAGGCATAGTTAGCATGTGGAGCTAGGTTCTAGCCTCTTTTCCCTTACTTGCTATCTTTGTATATGTTGGAAGACTTCCCTACATTGGCCACATTTAATTATGGTACACCCCAGCCTCCCAGGGCATTTTGCAATACTGTTGTCCATGAAACCTTCAACAGGCTCTCTGGGTGCAGTGGAACTTTCAGAGATACACTGAAAATGTCTTTGCAATTCTCTTACATGTATTTGTGCAAAAAGTATGAATGGTTTATAGAAACGTGACTTTAAATCACAGGTGTGCATTGTGACATGTGGGTATGACATTCTCCTTTTGTAAACTGATTGAAAAATAATTTAAGATCAAGGTGTGAAAACACCTTAACTTTCTGTCTACTGTGGTGCTGAAATCTGGTTGAACCTAATTTGGCTCAGGATCTCACACAGACCCCACCCTCACATCTATAAATCTACTTAAAAATACATGCCTTCTTCTGAACAGCTGCAATTTTAATATCACTGAGGAAATGCAAAATATCTGGGTGCTGTGTTAATAGGCTGTTTTGATTTGGTGTTTCAGCAGAATACGATTGCCAAAGTGCTCTATGCCAATCATCAGATTCCAGGGCAGCCCCTAATAACCTCCTTCTCTGCTGTTTCTCATGTGTGAATACCAATCACCCAGCTAATCAGGATGAATTTAACCACTATTCATACCCATCTGCCAAGTGTCAGATCTTTGTTTAATGCCCTGCATTGATCACAGAGACACAATACTAGCGGTTATTGTTGCCTTGTCATTTTTAATTATGCCAGAGCTGTTGTTTAATAAATAGCGATGTAGGTAATCAGCAGAGAAAAGTAAAAGAATAAATGATGCAGAATTGTTGACTCCCCCAGATTTGGTTGACTGGCAATAGCTTTCTCTTATAATGACTCTTCCCAGGGTGCATAATAGATTCACACTAGAATACTCATCCTAGAATCAAAAAGCTGGAAGGGGCCTCCAGGGTCATCTACTCCAACCCCCTGCACAATGCAGGAAATTCACAACTACCTCTCCCACAAATAGCCCCAGTGACTGCAACTCCAAGCCCAGAAGTTGTGGGAGGGAATCGTGCTCCTAATAGCCTTCTCTAATATTTAATGTCAGATTATTAATTTAAAGAATCTATGTTCTTCCAAAAACCGTGTAGGGAGAAAGCATTAATTTCAGCCATGTTCAAGTTGCAAATGCATTCCAATCCTGCCTTGAGCGGAAATAGTCATTATGTCACATTTTGAAATTTAAAAGTGGGGAGGGAGAGTTTATTTTAGTCTGGCACCAATCATAACCAATTGCACTCGAGACAATCTGTTTGTATGCTCGTAAAGTACTCTCAGCCATTTTATTCCAGAGTTATCCTATTGAAATCAGTTGATTATTGAAATCAGTTGAAATCAGTTGGTTTATATAAACATTTAGTTGAGTCTGGAGGCCTAAAATTATTGCTAGAAACTATATGTGAGTGTTAGGTATAAATTGAAATGGTTACCGATTTCCATCTTCAAAAGAAGGACTGAAAAGATTTCAGGGACTGCCAGCTTTCTAAATGAGTTCAACACAGTCATGGCATCCCCTCATAGACTTCTGAGAACCAGTTACATGAGAGGATCTGGCAATAGTACACCTCGTCATCTATGAGTAGCTTTATAGGTGTGCTAAAAAAAGTACGTTAACAGTTTTTAGAACATAATTTTTTTCTTTTAATTTGTTTTAAAATGTAAGAATGTTGAAACTAGACTTGACTATGAATTATGTTTCCCAGCCCCAAGTCCCAGCAGGGGATCCCCCAGTTTTGCAGGATCCTTCCCACCACCAGCCAGCTGGCCAGCAGAGGGAAGCCCTGCCCGCCCCAACAGCCACAATGTGCTTTTAAACCTTGACAGGCTTAAAAGAAGCTTGCAAACTGCTTTTGGACTGTGTGTGTGTGCCTTTAAATCTCATCTGGAGGAATCTGCATGGGTGGGGTGAGAAAACAGATCCACTTGGCTCTGCCCAGTTAGTGTGTGAACCATGTGAGCAAGGAAGAGAAGCCAGTACAGTCTTTCTGTTTGTTTTGCATTGTTTTTTGAAGTCGTGTGTATAGTAAACTGGAGTTAACTAGAACCTGATTAAGGGATGGAGGAACACTTCACCCCCTAGGCTGCACTTCTTTCAGTTTCCTGTTAGCCTGAAGAAGTTGTTTGAAATACAGCAGATGGTTACATGCTGTAACTTCCATGAATAAATTGCTCCAAGGAGATCACAAAAGTGTGAGCAGAAAATTGTTTGTTTTGGCTGCTTTGTGAGTGTGTGTGTGTTCATTTTAATTTCGTGAAAGTGCAGCTGCTGGGGGGCAGGGAAATGAAGACTCTTTTCAGGGGAACTGCACTACTGTAACTTTATTTATTTATTTTAAAGAATGGGAAAGTCTCCTGGCTCTACCTCCAAAGTCCCCAGATATTTTCTGAGTTGGACCTGACAACCCTAAGAAGAATGTAGACCTCATTTAGTCTTTTGAAGTCAATTTAAAGCTGTGCATATCTTCAATTCAGATGGGGTAGTGTAAAGAGAGGCAGAAAATTTAACCTTTCCAACATGCGTATGGTTTCACTGATTAAATGGCACACAAGCCATTTACATCCTGTATGTATATGAATACATTTGTTCATAAGAAACAGCCAACGTGCATTCACTTCACAGTTGAAATCAGGGACAAGTTGTTGGTTAAATGTAGGGTTTGTATCATACATTTAGTTTTATGTGTGTAGAGTCCAACATGAGAATTATTCAATGCATGCATTTCCAAAAAGTCAAGTGTACACTGATTGTACTGTAACTTGTAACTAGGGCCTCAGATGTACCAATTATTAGCCCTTTAATAAACCTCTTTTGCCTATAATTTTATTTTAAAATCTAAAACAATATAGAAGATGATTTGATCTTTAAAATGCATGCAGAGTGAGAGTTTAACTGATTAAATGGACTGTTGTGTTAAGCCGAGGCTGCACACAACTCTAATCTGACTTTGAAAAATGCTTGGAAGATCAGGTCATAGTATCTTGTCTCTTATGAGCCTGAGCTGTCATGTTTTAAAATATTTATAAACTTGTCAGCAGAAATAATTTCTATTTCAAACTTTGCATATGTTAGAACATAGCATTTAATATTCATTAAATGCATATCGTTGATTTCTCTTTTGTAATAAATAAATTTAGGTTCATCTTCTTTTGGCTATTGGAAATAGGTTTGAAATATTTATGCAGTACAAAAAATTAGCATGGTGTACCTCTTAAAGTTCTGCTTATCAAATATAAGTCAAACACACTAAATCAGATTCCATTCAGTTTCAGGCACTGGAAAAATGACAGACTGAACATTTGTTATGATACAACAAATTTCCTTTTTGCTTTATGAAACTAAGACTGAATGCTTAAGGACTCCTTTCAGGGATGATCCCCACTAAATAACAGTGCACTTAACTTCTGAGTAGACCTGCTTCAGCTAGCTCCATTTGTGTAAATACATCTAAAAACTGAATTTATCATAAGGAATCCATTATAAGCAGAGTGATGTAGTGCTTTTAGAGACAGTAAGAAAACTGGATCAGCTCCTAATTTTCTGGGACAATCTAAATTCTGTTTTGTTGGCTGGACTTCAGAATCAATTCTTTGTGCATCAGGGCTACCCCCTCTCATAGGCATAAAGCATAAACTATTTGTATGTTTCAATTAAATTACCTTAGAAAATCTATAGCTTGAGGGTGCTGGTTTATTACTAGTATCCAGCTCAACTTTCATTTCCTAAATGACACTTGGAGAGCTTCTGTTCAGCATGTAATCACCTCAGGGAATCTGCCGAGTGCAACTCGGCATGATTCAATTATTGCAGAATGTCATTCCCTTCCCAGAACATGGGGCTGAGCACATTAGCAAGGAGTTTAATGTTTCCCAGTAGTTCATTCTTTACACATCAGAGTTTTCCCATGAACGGTAAAAAGTGAAGAAGGAAGTTTCAGCTCCTTAATTAAATCATTATGCCTGTCTGGCCTTTTTGCAAGGAACCCATTTCTCCCAAAATGCAGCTTAAAACTTATTGTTCTATATTGTATTATCCAGCCTTTTTCTCAGTATCGCTCACAATACAGACAAAAAAAATTACAAAAGGACAAAGTACAAAATGTAAAACTTTGAAACATTAGCAATACAATGAAATACAATACAGGTATTTGTAGAATTGCTGGTTTAAATTAATAGTAACTTTAAATTAGGAAGCAAGTTTTTTAAATTAAAAAGTAAAATGAATTATAATTATTTAAATATTGTAGCTTCTACCTTCGTGCATAATACAGGTAGCCTAGGTGATAGTCTGAAGAATCTTGAACTTGGAGAGAGTTGTTAGTGATGTGTCATAGGAGAACAAAAGTCCAATAAAAGTTTTTTAAAAAAAAATAATTTAAAACATCTGCAAAAGAGTATTATCCTCCAAGTTAAGACAATGGGAAGCACAAATGTTCAGACTATGTATCCAGAATTTCTCTCTTGCTTTCTTGATAATTGGTCCAAAAAGGTTGTGGACAGTGCAATGCAGTCCTAATCCATGGATTCCAAGATAGCTAAAAGATTTCCTCCTCTCATATTTTATTGTTTTATTGTTTGTTGTAAGCCGCCCTGAGCCACTTGTGGGAAGGGCGGGATATAAGACACGGAATGAATGAATGAATGAATGAATAAATAAATAAATAAATATTGTCCAGCCTGCTGGTAAAGATCTGCCTCACAAGTCCTCCTCTCTTTGTCCAAGGCATCAGAGACCGGAGTTTTCAGTAGTGGCATCCATTTCCCTTGAGGCTCATCTGGAGCATGCATTGCTTTCTTTGAGGCACCAGTCCAAAACTTTTCTGTTTATCATCCCAGTTTTCAATTAAGGGGTGGATTTTTAAAACACTATCTTAGCCTAGAAACTGTTGCTTTAAGCTGTCTTGGTTTGTTTATATAATCTATGTTTTTATGTTGGGTTGGGAACTTTTTAGTGCTGTTTTTAGTTTTAGTGCTTTTTTAGTGCTATTACTGTCCTGTCCTGTGCTCATTCCACAAGAGAAAATATGTTTTTCAAAAGACCAACTCCAGGCCCACCCGGCCCGCCCATTAGGTGGACCTAGACAGCTGCCTAGGGTATCAGGAAATGGTGAGTGGAAATCAGTAATCCCAAACAGCAGCACCCCTTGTTCCACCACTGCCACCCAGAGCCTGATTCCCCAGTCTGCTTTTCTTCTGCCTGGGCTCCCCACACTCCAGGCTTGAAGGGTGGCAGCAGCTCCTTCCTGTGCATCTTAGTCCTTTTACAGCAGCTAGAGTGGATGAGTCTGGCCCAGGTGCAGGAGCTTGGGCATGGTGCACCCAGGTTCCAAGCATAGGAACTCAGATTGGTGTGCCTCTTGTGGCTTGGGCAGGGCAACAGTGGTACAGCTGGAGTTCTGGGTGCACCCAGTTCAGGGTGGGTGCCGAGAGGGAGGCAGGCACTCTGTTCCAGTTCTGGTAGATGAACTCCAATGCTGCCTGGCTAGCATTGGAAGGTGGTCTAGGGCATGGGAAATATTTGGTCTGGCCCCAACTCTAGGGAGCCACAAACTTAGCAACTGCACTGAAGTCCAGAGTGACACTATCTATACCCACCCATCATGGAAAAGATCATATCAACCATAAAGGGAAGCAACCCACCAATGCATACCAGTTCTGACAGCCTTTCTGACTTCACTCTGCATCTCAGGATTCATCTGCTGAAGAGTAAAAGTATAGTCATTGGGCCAATGCATGTCAGTTTCTTTTAGACAGTTGAATTGGAACTCTGCAGTTTCTGTTTGGGCTACTTCATAAGGCCCCAATCCTGCAAAGCACTTAGTTATGTTTGTACTGGTTGGTTGTCACCCAGAAACATGGTTATGCTCTGTTTTCCCTGGGTGTGTGAAGTTACACTGTGCATTTCATCATATCCATACCCCAGTGGTAGTCTGAGACACTGTTAGATACAAGTGGGCAGCTGTGTTGGTCTGAAGCAGTAGAACAAAGTAGGAGTCAAGTAACACCATTAAGACCAAAAAAAGTTTTATTCAGAATGTAAGCTTTCGTGTGCTCTAAGCACACTTCATCTGACGAGGAATCAGGTACAGTGAGCAGAGCTACATATAGCTGGTAGGCAGTGGTTTAGAATGCAAAATAGTTGAGGATAAAGATCTCCTGAGACAGTCAAAGTAAGCCCATGGGCAGGGGAAGAGAGACCCTGTGTGGTGCAATGGTTAGAGTATTGGATTAGGATCTGGGAGGCCCAGAATCAAATCACTACCATGCCATGAAGCTCACTAGGTGGCCTTGAACCAAGCCTAGTATACAGTGTTGCTATAAGGATAAAATGAGCAGAGGAGGACCTTGTGTGCCTTAAAAATCCTTGGAGAAAGGGTGAGATTTGGACCCGTGCAGCATTTCAAATTTGAGGCACAGAGATCTCCCTTCCTTCAGCACCACCCTTACATTTCCAGTTGGAAAATATGTTCCATTGCAGAGTCCCAGTAAAGACTCTGAGCAGATTAGCTGTACACTGTCACAGTGTTTGCTGTCCAGAGATATATCCCCATGTCAAGTCCCTTATCTTCTGAGATATCGTGGCTGGGGTTTATGTAGTGGTTGGATGCAGACTCAGTTGGTATCTTAAGTTGGGCCATGGCTGTTTTTCACTTATATTGAGGCCAGTGAGAGTGTTTATACATAACACCAGAGTTTTGACTAAGCCACACCCCTCCCTTATGCCACTGGTAATGTGCCTTTCTTACATAAGTCAACAAGGTGCTACAGTGACATATGTAAGTTATGATAACATAGACTAATTCCTATGCTAAACTGTTTATAAACTGGTTTAATTTACTTAGTTATATATTTGTTTATATTCCTGCCTTTCTCTGCAGTGGGGACCCAAAATAAGCTTACAGCATTCCCCTCTCCTCCATTTATCCTCACAACAACTCTGTGAGGTAGTTAGGATAAGAGTGTGTGACTAGCCCAAGGTCATCCAGCAAGCTTCCATGGCAGAGTGGGGATTTGAACCTGGGGTTCCCAAATCCTAGTCCAAAACATTCTGGCTTTTCACTAAAAACCGCGCTGGTTTTAGGATAGCATTCCAACTGATGTGTTCTGTGTTTCATGTTCTCTGAAACAAAATGATTACTTAACACATACATAAGAATTCCCTTAAATCACAGCTTCAACAGGCAATTTTCAATGGGTGACATTTTCTGAAAAATACAATATTTTATTATAGAATAGGAACAACAAGGTATGGAAGTGACTTGGACTTCAGAGCAGTCTTTCTGAATAGCTGTTTTTTCATTTAAGTCCTCTGCCTTCACAATTCTTCAAATGATTTCCATGGTTCCCCTACATACATGCATATATAGTCCCTTCTTAGAAAAAATAAATAAATGAGATTATGTATCTCTGCCTGTGTTTAAAATGTAAATTGCAGGCATACACATCCTTAATTTGCCTTGGTCTGTGCAGGAAAGAGATGGAGGATTGCCATATAATCCTTCAAGCTCCACTTGGTTTCATTAATTAAAACCAGCTCCCCTGCTCTTCTATTAGTATTTTAAGGGGAAAGAGATGTGTATTTGAAAAACATGGTGGAGTTTCCCCTTAAAATGCTAATGAAGTATTAACTTTATTAAAGAGTTCTGTTTTGTTTTAGGGGACTGTATTTCTGTTAATGAAACCAAGTGGAGATAGTAGGGTTAAACCTCTTCTGCACAGCCCCAATACAATCTGAGGCTGCATGATCCTGTAATTTGCATTTTATAGATCAGGGGTGGCCAAACTTGCTTAACATAAGAGCCACATTGAATAAATGTCAGATGTCTGAGAGAAGGAAGGAAGGAAGGAAGGAAGGAAGGAAGGAAGGAAGGAAGGAAGGAAGGAAGGGAGGGAGAGGGGAGGGGTGGAAAGAAAGTAACTTTAACTTTTAAATGCATTCTCCAAGCCACCAGCTGGTTTGGCTTGGAGAAGTGATGTAAAGAGAGAAATGCCTTCCCCATGCCAGTTGATGGGGTGGTGGGGGCTTCGAGAGCTACACAATATGAGTGAAAGAGCCACACGTGGCTCCCAAGCCGCAGTTTGGCCACACCTGTTATAGATGGATGAAGATGTGTGATGTTCATATTCATTGTTTCTCCCTTTTGTGTTCTCAGGAGATACATACCAACAATATTCTAGATTTCTGTTTCAGTATTATATATTTTTCCTCTTTGAAATATAAATTGTATTAATCTTTGCATATATGACTTTTTAACCGTCTGTGTTGGCAAAATTAATAAGGCCAAAGGGAGTCATGTTATTTCACCTTACTTTATGATAAGTGCATAAACTAATTTTAATTAAAAGTCAGAGCACATATGTCAAAAGTACTGAATACCACAGTACCTTAAAAGCTGTAAGTCTTCATGGGCAAAGGCACTTTGTCAAGTAAGTAAACGTAAGTATTTTGCATGCATGACATCTACATGTTACTTTAGAGGGTTCTATTGAGTCCATTGGAGAAACCCACCAGTATCCAAGATAATATGTGGGTTTTCCCAGATCACACGCCTGGGCCTGTTTCTGTAAAACATTATAAAACTTAATAAAAATGTAATACATCATAAAAGTTTTTATCAATAATGATTAAAAACTCATAATTTTTTTTAAAAAACCACCAAAACGTAAAAGCAGCATAAAAGACTGAACAAGTCAACAACAGGTCTCAGACTAGAAGGAAAGTATAGAATGATTTTAAAAGATCAACCCCTTAAAAGACTGGGTAAAAACAAATATTCTTGGCCTAGTGCCTAAAAGAGACTAGGGTGGGCACTGGATGAGCCTCGGTGAAGAAGAGTATTCAACAGGTGAGGGGCCACCACTGAAAAAGCCCTATGTCTGGTGGCCCCCGCTTCACCTCGGAGGTTGATGTGGAAGAGCTTAGCTGGTGGGCTGGACAGTATGGGAGAGGGTGGTCCTTTGTGTATCCTGGCCCCATGTCATTTCAGTTCAGAGCCAATGCTTTGAATTCTGCCTGGACATAGATGGAAGCTGAGCACAGGATGATATGATCCCTGTATCCTGCCCCTGACAATAGCCTGGCTGCTGCACAGGGACAGTCTCATGTTCTTTGGGTCTGTAATATTTTTCAATGTGAAGTAGATGACACTCTAGAAGACAAACAGTACTGATAAATTGAAGAGAAAAGAAGAGCACAGCAAAAGTTTCATTCTAAGGTATCATATAAAGGAAATTAAAAGCAAAATGCTAGGTAGCAGAAGTTTTGAGATGACTTTTCTGCCTCACAAATGGTTACATGACCCTCCCCCTTTGATCACAGAGCAAGAGACTTGTTTAAATGAGGTTTGAAATAATGATGCCTCTGATGTATAAAAAGCACAGAAAACATTTACAATGTTGACTTAAAGACATAAGCTCAAAGTCCTTACCAGAGAGCTCCATAAAAACAATCAGAGTGCCTTAAATGGGCCCCTAGGCATTATCGGATTGGAAACACTGTATATACAACGCTGAATTATGTTGCAACGGCATAAGGCACAAGATGGCACGAATTCAAAGGAAGTTAAGTTCCAGGAAAGGATAACTACAGTTGGTCCGGTGTATTAAGAAATGTCAGTCGCTGCAATAGGACAATGTTTCAACATGTTAAGTGGATGCAGGTGTAAAATCACACCACTGTGAATAATCCTGGCTCAAGTGGGGCCACCCTAGCATTGCTTGGAAGCTCTGAAAGGGCTAGTTCTTCAGCCAAAGTCCCATTTCCTTAATAATATTGTGGTTGGTTTCTGCAGAATTGTAGGAACTTTTACATTATTTCCAGCTTTTAGTGTTAAAAGAGGGAATGAGAGAAAAATTGTGAATCTTGGAAGCAAGCCTATGTAAACCTACTTCACTTTTTTCCTGAGATACTGATAAAGATGTTTACATATATAAGGCATTTTCCAGTTGCTCTTCTCTAAAGTGAGTTGGTAAATTTTGGTGTTAGGGGACAATGAAAATGCCAAGTAATATCTTGACTTGGGCTGTCGTGATAGAGTAACTAGCCCTAATATTGTGCTAGCACTGAGCCCAAAGTCTATGGTTTTAACCATGTTGTTGTTGTTGAATCACCCAATCCCTGCTATCGCAGGGCTCTGAGTAGTGTACAAATCCAGAAAAAAAACGTACAAACAAAATAATACTTTAAAATATTTTAAAATCTGTTGGTAATTAATCCCAATTCAGACTGCTGACTACTTTGCAGGCAGGGGGAGGTGGCAAAAATGCATCTAGAGAGCAGAGAAGGGTGCCTGCTAAGATGGTAACCATCACTGTCCTCAATTGGAAGCCTGGTGGAACATCCCTGCATTACAGACCCTGTGGAATTGTGTAAGGTTCCAGAAGGCTCTGATGGAATTTGGCAGAGAGTTCCACCAGGCTGGGACCAAGAAGACTCAGGTCCTGGTCGAGGAGAGCCAGATGTCTTTAGGGCATGGGATCACCAACAAATATCTGCCTAAGGAGTGTAACATTCTCCCTGGGTCACAACAGAGGAGACAGTCCCATAGGCACATTGGGCCCTGGCCACTCAAAGCCTTGTAAGTCAATACCAAAACCTTGAACTTGACTCGGTGCTCCAGTGGGAGTCAGTGTAGCTGGTACAGCAGAGGTTGTATATGTGCCATCTGTGGTGGTCCTGTCAGGACTTGCACTGCCACATTCTGGACCAGTTGGAGCGTCCTGGTCAGTCTCAAGGGTAGGCCAGCATAGATTGAGTTACAGTAGCCTAACCTGGAGGTGACCGTATGCTACAGCATCACTGCCAACATGATAATGGCACTTCTGGTAATGCTGGAAGTGATGCGATCATGTCACCAACAAGGCAGATAATCCTCCATTTTTCTCCCACCACCCAGCTGAGTGGCAGCAGGAATGACCAGTTGTGGGAGTTCTGCTGCTGAAGCAGAAGACCTGGCACTCCTACCTTGAGCCAGTTTCTCTCTCTCTCAGATAATACTCCTGACAGGGTTATTGTTGTGAGGAATGGAAGAATCAGACATCTTTACCTTCTTGTTTATTAATAAATGAAAAATGAAAAATACAGTCTGATCCAGATCATTTTTAAATTGTAATACTCACTGGATTGGAGGTGAACATTAGATGCTGACCGTGTTTGTGTTGAGAACTTGGAAGTACAAACTGGGGTGGCTTTATCACATTTAATGCTGAACACAAATTCCTTCTGTAAGATGTGGAATCCCACACAACTACTATGCAAGCAACTCCACAGCTTTATCACAACAGCTGGGGCTGCATATTCGTAGCCCCTGCTAGATTTGCTAAATACCACTGATCAGCTGTTTGGAACAAGGTGTAAGGTGCTAGACTTACAATGCCATCCTGAGCACACTGATACCCTGCTAAGTCTATTGAAATCAGTAGGTTCAGAAGGGTGTAACTTTGCTTAGGATGACATTGTTGTCCCTCTTCCTCCTACCACAGAACAGCTGATTTGTTGTCGTCCAAGTATTTAGCCCAGGCTGCAAACACATGCAGGTTTGATCAAGGCCACAGAGTATTTGTGTCTTTGGATGTTTTATTAGTCTTCAGTGGGTTTGGTTTAAGACTCAGCATGTGGATTAACCATCTGCTTCCAATAACTGAAAATTCATAGCTGATACTAATGAACACTTCTTGTCTGCTTGCATGCCTCTGAAATGCTTGGGGGCAGCTCTCCCCCCCCCCATGGAAAAAGTCACAACAGCTGTGGGACACACAAGGATGGCAGTGCCTGTCTCTCACTACATTTCTGGCAGTGGACTTCTAAAGTGCAAAGCAAATTTCCAAGCTGCCTAATTACTATAAGCCTGTTAAGTGTAACTTCTGTGGCAACAACAACAAAAAGCTTCCTTTAAAGATTTTTAATTGAATTACACAGTACTTGAACACCTGTGTGTTCATTCTCCTGACCCAAACTCAAAATTTGAGACATGTTTCAAAGAAGCGGAAGATAATTAATGAGATGTTGAAAAACTAGCCTCTTTGCAGCCTGAGCTGACTCATGTTTGCTCAGAAGTAAGCCCCTAAGACATATACGTATAGCAGTACAATGTTAGTCAATATATTTAGTTGTTGGTGCATCTCATCTGAAGATGACAACAACTATTAGATTCCTTTTTCATCTAAAAAGAAGTTTTATCTCTGAGTATGTAAATAATTTTATAAATTGAAAATTTGACTTTTATGATCAAATGGTTGTTCCCACATGGAGATTTTGTTCCATGGTCCTCAAACTACCATGAGAGCTTAGTTATCCAGTCATTCCCTGTCTGGATTTTTCTCATATCTACTCTACAGTTTCCCAAGCTTACTTTGTCTTGCCTTAAAAAAAAGAAAAAGGTACAAAAAGGCAGGCTTGGGAAGAAGGGAAGGAGTATATTTCTGCACTTCCTCATCAACATTGGGAGCCATATGGGGTATTGTCTTATGAGGAGGCTGTATTGCCACTGAGAATTTCCTTGCATTACAAATGCCTTTGCATTCACAGCAGCTGTGAAACCAAAATGGGGAATTGTCCCCATGAGGAAGCAACCCATGTTATGTATATTTCACAGTCAAAGATTCATAGCTCATTCCACATTTGCCAGTATGGTGGTATTTTTTGAAAACCTTTTAAAATTACTTGTTTCATGCCAAGTACCAACTTCATAGTATATTGTGAGTTGGAGAAGGGCACAAAATATGTGTGATCAGAGCAGTGACAGTGGTGCAGCAAGTAAATGTATATTTTCTGCAGTGCTTTTAGAGTAACAGATCTTTGCATTAAGCGGCAGTTCATTTTCTTGGCACCATGGAAAGTGTGATGTGTCTCCTCACACCAGTGCAGTATCCCATCTGGCATTATTAGAAAGACCCAGTGTTGTTAACCCCGTGCTTTCCAATAGATGAGACAACTCCTCAGAAGCATGAGATGCATTTTGAAGGAATAAATGTTATTTGAAATGTTATAAGCCTAATTAGTTTAAATATAACCTGATTTCTTTGCCTCCAGATTGAAGGAATAAATTTTACTAGATTTGTTGTACAACTATGAAAGCTAGAATGTTGAGAATCCTGCCCTCTTCTGCAGATGTGTCTTTAAAACTGCTTATTGACATCAACACCCATACTGAAAGCATAAGCTTCCCTTTTACTAGAACTGTTCTGAGTTTTCATACAGTAAAGGAAGCCCTTCAAGTCTGTTAACAATAGAATGTTTTGGAGGTCACTAATTCATAGGGGTCACTGTAAGTGGAAAGTGATGTGACAGCACTTAACACACATACATATATATGGTTTACTGCACTTAGCTAGAATTTTTATTCTACTTGCCTTTTGTATTGATCTTTTGGGTTATGATGGCCTGGTTGGATAACATTCATCATCTAGGAAGCTTCAGCTCAGTCGACTGTGTAAAAAAGGTAGAGGGATAAGTAAACAAGTAGCAGTGATGAATAGTGAGGTGGTAACTATCACTGGTCACTACAGTTGGTGGGACAAAAACAGGAACAAGACATCCCTGGTAATCATACAGGAGGCATCAGGGAAGGTAAGAAGAAACCCAGTCAGTGCTGTACTGCTGACACCATTGGGCCTGCTAGGCAGGGCTTGTTTTGTAGAAAAAGCCCAGCAGGAACACATTTGCATATTAGGCCACACCCCCTAATGTCATCATTGTTTTGTGCAGGGCCTTTTTGTATAAAAAAGCTAGCAGGGACTCATTTGCAATTAGGCCACACACCCCAATGCCAGGCCAGCCGGAACTGTGTTCCTGCTACAGAAAGAAAGAAAGCCCTGCTGCTAGGTATCCACAATGCTTGCATTGCAGACAGGACTATGTATACCATTCCTTGCCTCCTTTGCTGCCTTCCAACCATTAATGGTGAGAAAATACATTCTTCTCCTTAGCTGCTTGCTTTCTCATTGCTTGCCTCACAGTTGGAGTCTTTCAGCTCTCAAAGGCTCACGCCCAGGCTGCGTGCCTGCAAGAGAGAAGGAATGGAAGCTCAGCTGATACACACATGTTCCCAGATTTCTTCTCCTGCTAGCTTTGAGCATCATTAATCTGAGGACCTTGTGTTTCTTGAGCTCTTGTATCAGTCATACATCTGATGAAAGATTGAGCTAATTTAATATGGAATATCCTTTTAGTATGCTGGGTAATTAATGTTTTGTAGTCTATTAAATCTGTATCTGACAAGGAGTTCTTTTCATCAATATGGATATGGTAAGGCATTTCCACAAATGGAACTCAGCTCAGTCTTTCTCCTAATAATTCCAACAAAAGGAAGCTTGGAACTATGTTTGAAATTCCATCCTCCTTCCCCCTCTGGTCCCCTTTTCAGCAACACACATAGCTCTTTCCCCTGCTCTGTGTAACTTGTCCGTAAGGTTCTCATTTAAGCATATTCTATGATGTCATAGCAGCTCAACCAATGTCTATCAAGGAGACCAGGCACTGATTACAAAATATTGTGTGTGGTCAGGTCCTAGAGCCCTGTTCAGACACAATAGCAGGCTGGAGTGTTCAACATTAGCCCCTGCAACTAATGGGTAGTATATAAGGCATGTAGATTGGCCTTTCCTGGTATAAATACTATCACCTTTTATTATTTCAATTACTTTTGATTTTTTTTATTATTTACCTAATGCAAATGGTGATTTGTGCTAATGTTGTGATGGTACTTTATATAATATGAGGTCTAATGGTATTTACTTTTAAATTTGGAGATAATTTTGATGGATGTATTAATAGGTTTTATCCATTTTTATGTGGTTTATGTTATGTTTAGGGTTCTTATATGTATTCTGTTCTTTATATTCAATAAAAATCTTGTTTATGGCATAAATAAATAAATACTAGAAGAGCCTTCCCTTCTGCCTTTGCCTTGACCACACAACGGTATGTTCTTCACACTCCAACTTCTTGTTCTTTAGGTTCCAGTTTGCCATGCTATGAAGTTACATTCATAGTGCACAGTGAGATTATATGAATAGTTGTTTAATATCTAAGGAATGTGTGATGGAACATTCCATTGTATAGAGCTCAGAATAAAATGCTTTGGTTAGTTACCTCATGCTCATTTCTTTAAAAGATGGGATTTTGCTGCAGGACAGATAACCCAGCTGCCTCATAAACAGCTTGATTGCTTTTATCAATTACTTTGGAGTCTTTGCTTTAATTTCTAAAAGCATAATTGTTCCTTTGTGGAACTTTGGTTCTGAAGATTTGGTTGAAAAACAATGTAAGCTCTATGTGGCCTCTAGTGGGCAACATGTGAAACTGTAGACAGATTTGTGTGAACCTGCAATAATTTTTCAAACTAGCATTCCAATATAGTTGCAAATACTTACTGAAAACTGCAATTATTGTGTTTCTTAAATAAAACGTAGATAATCTTTTTTGTCTGTTTTCTGCTGTTGAATATATTCCTGCTATTGGAGGAAACAAAAGCAGATGAGAACGAATCCTTAATCTTATATTGTACCAAATTAGCAAAAATGATATATTTGGGGAGGTCCTCATCATGCCAACTCTGGGCTGGGAAATACCTGAAGATTTGTAGACCCTGGGCAGGGTGGATTTAGGGGAGCAGAGGAACTTCTGCAGAGTATAACTCCACGGAATCCACCCTCCGAAGCAGCCATTTTCTCTGGGGAAAGTTGTAATTCTGGGAGGTCACCAGACCCACCTAGAGCATGGCAAGCGTCCATTGTGTGCTAAACGAGTTGCTTACTTTCAGTCAATATTTTGGCCACTTTCGAGTTTTGAGGAGTGAGCAGACTTGAAGCTTGGGTTGTCAACCTCCAGGTGATACATGGGATTACAGCTGATTTCCAAGTGATAGTGATCAGTTCATCTGGAGAAAATGGCCACTTTGGAAAGTAGACTCCGTGGCATTATACCCCATTGAAGTCCTTCCCCTCCCCAAACCCCATCCTCCCTAGGTTCTACCCCCAAAATCTGCACGTATTTCCCAATCTGGAGCCTATTAGTAGCAGACACTTTCAACCATGAAACATAACTTGCGGGATAAACTCCTGCTAATGTGATTCTAGCACACTATGCTGGTCAGTACAGATTTAAGACAGTACACATGCAGTGAAAAGTAGTACTGTGGGGTTCAGGGGCCATCATGTCCCTGCCCTCCTCAGTAGCTCCCTTATCCATCGCACCCTTTTCTGTCTGGCTTTAGCTTGCAGAGCCTCAGAACTGGAAGTAGGAAGGAGTTTGCAGCACCTGGCTCCTCCTTCTCGCCACTGCATCAGCCTGGAGAGAACAGCCAGCCAGCCACCTCCTCCATGGCCTGCTTCTAAGCTCCTTATAAAGCTGTTGCAGCAGGCTGCATGTGGTCAATCAATTCCCCTGAAGTCTCAGAAGAACTAGCAGTCTCATGAGACCTGATAGGAATCTTGGGCTGCACCTGCAGCCTCTTTACCCCTCCCATTGCCCTGCCTAAACTGCCAGCAGCTATGGGTATGATTGGAACAGGGAGCTCAAAAGGCCCCTACATTACTGCTGTTGCAACATTCCTCCTCCTTGCTGCTGTTGTCCTGGCTGGCTTGGCAGCTGGTAGGTATGGTTGATTTGGGGCCTTAAAAGGCCCATAGTGGGTTACTGCTATTGCAGCAGTTCTCCTTGTTGTTGCTGTCCTGGTAGGCTTCTGTGTTGCCAGTACTGTGGGTTCCCAAGTGGGCATCCTGGAGTTCCTGGGTAAGTCCAGGAATGGCTCTGGCAATGGGGTAGGCCCTCTCCCAGACAATTACATGTTCAAAAACTACAAATGCATCTCTTTTGCTGCATGTATGTGCATTTTTCTCTGAACAGGGGAGTCAGAGATGACTGCAGTTTCCTATTTGTTGATTTTATTAAAATATTTGCCCCACCATTTGTGTTTGCTCAAGGCAGCTTACAGCAATAATTAAAACATTACACATGAAAACCAAAATGAAATAAGAAAGCCCAGATATCTCCCTCCCCAAAAATATTCCTATTATTCCTCAAACTCCTGACAATCCAACAGGACTTGCAGTGTTTCCTAAAGATCTCCAACAAGGGTTCCCTTCAGGGAACCAGCGTGGCTCTGACCAGTGCTGGGAATGCCACTCTAAGGGTTTCCAGCCCTCCCCCCAGCCTCTGGCAGGGGGTGGAAGGGTGGGGTTGCCAGATCTGGTTGGGAAACTCCTGGAGATTTGGAGAGAGTCTGGGGAGGACAGGGACCTCAGTGGGGTACATGCCGTAGAGTCATTCTCCCAAAACACACATTTTCTCCAGGGAAGCTGATCTCTATAGTTTGGTGTACAGGAACATATAGAAGGAGATGGCCCTTCAAATATGTGGAGCCCAGGCCATGAAGTTCATAACCATCACTTTGCTTTGAACTTGGAAACAACTAGCAGCCAGTGCAGATGTCCAGTGCATGAATGGTTCCCCACATGAAAAAGAAAGTGTAGAGCTCTTCTCCCTAACATGCTAGTTTTCCACATAAAGGGGGGGGGGGTGTTACATGGGGAACAGGCAATTCCCCACCTGCTGTCTGAATTGGTGGTGTCCCAGAAGCCCAGTAAATAAGTGCAGTGCCTTCCATGTGACTAACCTTGCAGATATTTCCAGTGTGAGCAGCTTACAAAGCTGAAGTTTTAAAATGTCTGTTTCCCAAGGAGGAGTATCACAGGAGGGGAGCATAACTTCAAGTTACTTCACTGTACCATTAAATCCTGTCTTTTTTCTTTATTAGGGACCTGCAGTTTTATTTGGAAAAATCAATAAGGTCACCAGAAAAGCTGATAAAATGTTTTTGGTTTGCTTCGAAAACTGGGGCTAGACCCTTTTATAGTACTTTGCAGTTATTTCTTTGTCATCAAATCGCTGCTGTGGATTAGACATCACATCCCCTTGGAGAACTATTATAGCTGCTGCACTTAAAAACCTGGAGGGTGGATGTGGGCCTCAGCAGGAGGGATGTGGCTTGCAGTTGATGGAGCATTCATTTCGCAGAACCCCACTGCTCTTTCAGTGTACAACCTGCAAGCTCCAAAAGACATATTATTTTCTACTAGGACTCCTGGAAAGCAAAAAGGATTTTTGGATATTTGATCTGCTTGCTGTTGGCTCATGGGAAGACTTCTGATGCTGGTTTCCCTCTGTGTGCATCTGATATGGGATATCAAGAGGAATAACAACAAAGATCCTTAACAGCTCCATCAAAGTCGTTGCACCTTTACCACTGCAACATAGGCTTCATGCTGAATTCAAGATATTAGGGAAGGACCCTAACCATGTTTTCTGCTGATGGAAACACTTCCACCAGCAGAAATGGCAGGGCCCCAAATAGGGCTGCCAGGTCTGTATTGGAAATACCTGGAGACCTTGTGGATGGATCCAGAAGAGGAAGGAGTTTGAGAGAAAGACCTCAGCATGGAACAATGTCATAGAATCCACCCTTCAAAGCAGCCATTTTCTCCAGGGGAACTGATCTCTGGCAGTTGGAGATCAATTGTAAAAGCCAGAGATCTCCAGGTCCCACCTGAAGGCTGGTAACTCTAGCCCCAAAACTAGCCCTGTTGCCACCCAACCATGGTGTCTGAGTCTGTTGCAGCAAGCAGTGGCCTCAGACCATACCCCTAGGTCCCAGTGGGCAGTCTGCAGTGAACCTGCTCCTTCTACCCTTCCTTATTCCCTGGGAGGTGACTTCCTTGCTGTGGGGGGAAAAGGGAGAAAGGTGGAAGCATCATTTGCTTAGATATCAAGAGGAATAAAATGGGCCAGCCCTGCTTAGTTCTCTTTCCCTTCTGCTATATACAGGAAATTGTGAGGCTAAATAATAATAATAATAATAATAATAATAATAATAACTTTATTTTTATATCCCGCCCTCCCCCGCCGAAGCGGGCTCACAATTAATAAAATAAAAGATGGCTGGCTGTCACAAGTCAAGGGAAATTCTCTAAAATGTAGCCGCATAAGTCAGCAAGAGTCAGTATACACACAAATCTTCTACCTCATATTTATGTGGAGAGGCATTTGTATGAAACAATCTCTTTCTGAGTAAAATAAAACAAACTCTTCAAACTTACTACAGCTACTGAAAGAGAAGTACCCTCAGGTCCTGCACAAGTCCCAGAATTTTTTTATTTCACTCACTGGCAACATTAGCTACATCAGAGAAAAGCTATCAAAACTAGCAGATTCTAAAAATGAACAAGAATAAAAGCCCTGGAAGCTGCTTTGCAAGAAGAATGAATGGCTGGAGGACAGCAAGCAGTTAGCAGAGCTCCAGCGCCCACTGGGCCATACTCCAGTGGCTTATGCTGGCCGTTGCAAGTTTAGGTAGAAGGAAGATGGAAGGCGGCATTACAGCCATATGTTTATGAAGTACTTTGTGTACTAAAAGCAATAAATAAATGATTCATAAGTTAAGCAAAGCTTTCTCTGGAAACTGCACACACACCCCTCCCAATCCACTCTTGACAGTAATGAATTAACCTGTTTTGAGGTCAGTGCTTTATCTTTACAAAGCAGTTTCCTCTTGCCCATAAGGGGATACCCTGGATGGATGTTTGCCTATTGCCCCTTATTAATTATAAAACTGCTGGTCATAGGTTCAGTGTTATATAAGAAAGTTATGCAAGAAGAGTTCCTATATAGTGAAATATTGGCCTGTACTGCACACATCCTTGCATAGGGCTGTTTTCCACCTTAATTTTCCTATAGTTTTAATGTAAGGAAGAATCCAGAAAATGGTAAAAGCAGTCATGTTTGCATGGTGATAAAGGTAAGTAAGAAAAATGGACCTGGCATATTTTATTTTACAGAAATTGTAGTCCTCCACTCTCAGAAGACTCTTGGGGAATATAAATCTGCCTTGTATTGAGTTAGACTGTATGTCTCTCTAGTGTAGAGCTGTTTGTTGTGACTGACAGTCTCTTTTTCAAAGTCTTAGGCAGAGGTCTCCCCCTCTCCCTTTCTGTCCTGATGCATGGAATTCTTTAACTCAGTGGGTCCCAGACCCAACAGTTCTCACACAAGAGGATCAAAAGGCAGGAATGAGTAGTAGAAAGAGGAGGGGCTGGGAGAGAAGATTCTGGAAGGTCTGATGGCAGATTTTTTCAGTTTGGCTCTGTGGTGATAGTAAGTACCACCTCATGCGGTTGGCATAGAGTTGCCAGGTCTGTGCTGGAAACTACCTGGGGTCTTTGGGAGGTGGAGCTGAGAGTGGTTTGAGGAGGGGAGAGGCCTCAGCATAGTACAATGCCATAGTGTCCACCTTCAAAGCAGCTAACTAAAGTTAACTTAATGTTGGAGTCATGCATTTTATACTGAAGAGCTGAGAAAGTAGTAATGTGGAGTTAATTTTGCAAGTGGTGCCAAAAAAGTACAGAGAGTTTAGAAGTAGTTCCCTGCTTCAAGAAGCTTGAGATTCACCATTGCTTTAACTCAAGATCCCAGGCACTGAACATGGAACTTTCATCATGCAAAGTATGTGTGCTATCACTGAGATATGGCTTCTCCTTTACATGTTACAGATTAGACTCCGCTAGGGTTGCCAACCACCAGATGGTGGCTGGAGATCTCCTGGGATATTGACTGATCTATGGACAAAAAAGATCAGTTCTCCTGGAGAAAATGGCTGCTTTGAAGGGTAGACTCTGTGGCATTGTACTCTGCTGAGGCCCTCTCCCCTCCCCAAACCCCACCCTCTCCTGGATCTACCCCCAAAGTCTCCAGATGTTTTCCAACACAGTTGGCAAACCTACCCAATCTCCAGGAACTTCCCTACCTGGAGCCGGCGACCATCTGCATTTGTCAGCCATAGTTTAGTAGTACTGCCTGTTCTTTACCTGAATAAAAGACCCATGTTAGATTCTGCATACTGCCAACAATAAAAGATCCCAGGGAGCAAGTGTTAGCATTTTTCTAATTAGAGCACACAGTGCTGGGCTAGATGGATCAGTGTGACTCAGTGAGTTTGGTTCTGTTTTTGTGTATTAATGGCTGAGTTATTCATCATGATAGTTACAGAACAGTTTCAAGAAGCAGCTCACTGGCTGTTTCAACCATTTCCAGTGGCTTACTGTACACATTATGCAAATATAAATAGGCAAAAGTAGGATGGCAAGCAATCCTCAGATTCATCTGTTAGCAGAGCAAGGGAGTGCCTTTTCAGGACAATAACTACCAATCACTCTTTGCACAGAGAGTATAAGAGTCTTTTAGGATAACAAACTATGAAATGTACAGTGTGTTTTGCCATATGTTCACATTAGGGTGGGAAAGTGCCATATTACATTGATGCAGCTCTTTAGGCTTGAAGGTCACAGCTCTCTTGTCATTACCTTTCAGTATTATTGATTTGGCTACATGGTTGACTTTCATGTGCACCTCATTAAGATGAGTAATTGTTTTTCAAGTTTCAAGTGGAGTAGCAGGTCCTTTCATGGCATAATTGCATGATTTACCCGAGCTGTGCTACTAGTGGTAGGAGATGGTTTACAGAAGATCCAGCTGGGAGTTTTCATTTCTCCAAGAGCAAGAGGCGGGACTAGAGACCAGCCGAAAACCAGGCAGGGCATTGATCAGACCAGAAATTATGTAGAGCACAACCCTGCAGACAGCATCGTGGAAATATTAGCTGGCAAGGATAACCAAGAGGCGGAGGGAACGCTCAGTGGCAGAGAGAAACCATCTGTCAGATTCTAAACAGTTCTTCTCAGTAAAGCAGAAAATGAAATAAAGAAGAGGTTTTGTTTCAAGGGACAGCAGAATCTTAGAATGTATTTGTACACAAAGTAAGTTTACATCCTCTAGTAATTATGTGTTTGTTAGTACAATAACTAATGTTGTTTGAAACGCTCTTCGGTTTCCAGAGAAAGGAAGTCAGTGCATATCTTCTTTGTACTCTCTCACTTTAAAACATTTGAGTTCACATTCGACTTGCAAATACGCTTATCTTGGAGTTGTGTATTCAAACTATTTGCAAACAACTTTTTGAACTGTCCGCATTCAACATTGTATGGGTGGTTTTGATTATCATACTTGACGAACACTTTCCCTAATATTAAAAATAGTTTTTGTAATTGATCTTACTGATATTGATTATTAGAAGTGTGACTGGTGTGCATGTATAGAAGAATGCCATTTGCGGTGGTGTTGTAAATAGGTATAGCATGCTAATATGTGTGCTTTCAAGCTAGAGTATATAGAGATCTTGGGGCTGAGTTATTTTTCCCCTTATCCTGAGGTAAATAGGGGGCATGCTATACAAAAAACATCCTACTGCCCTTCTTGAGACTATTCCCATCGCTGCTATCAAGAAAATGTTTTTGAAGGAATTTGTCCAGGGGTACCAAATTTTATTTGGTCCAGGGGTACCGTTGAGATTCAGAGTTCACCAGTCTTCTGAACCTGATGATGGTAGCTGATGTTACATTTTCACAGTAGCAAGCTAAAGCTACAAAACATAAATTATGCTGTGTTCAGTGGTGGAGTGCCAGCTGCCTAATTCTTAATGGTGTGGGACTTCCTAGAGAGAGGTAAAAACAGCAAGCAGGAGATGCTGCTCTGGGCACTGCACTAGAAGTTGTTTGGCATCAAGCAATTACATTACAGTTTGTGCAGCAATGCTGTTTTTGTGGCATTGATTTTAATGTGCCGCAGTCAGGAGCATAAGCTGTAGCTGTAAACTCTTAGGAAGAAGAAGGGGGGGGGGAGGGAACCCACACACACACTCAACATTATGGCCCAATATGGATGACAAAACATTATAGCATGTGTGGGAAAATGGCTGCAGTCCAATGTCTGGAATCATTTATCTTCGGGTAGAGTTTGGAAGATGACTGTTTTATGCATTTTACAGAACTCCCTGCTGATTGATGTCATTTACTTAGGGAGATGGAGCCCTGTTATTGATGACTGGGCAAATTAGGGGAGAGGGGATAGCATACTCCTGGTACTGTCTATATATCACATACGAACAGTGGTAACATTGTGGACTTGATCCTGCATAGGGTCCCTAATGTACTGTTCTTTTAAAGCTTTTGGCACATTTATGTATCATTCCTGACAATCGCATAGATCTGTTGGATTGCAGCTTAATGACAAAACATATCATTGCACTTCTCTTTTCAGTTTAGGGAGCCGGTGAGCCATGGTCCTAGAATTCTCCTTGCAATTGTTTTCACTTAAATGATTTCCCTAGCATTAGTGGTCATTGACTACCAAGATCAATCGGAAGGGAAACAAAAAGAAAATGTTGTATCAGTGTAGTGTGCCCTGATTTGCACTCAGGCCTATAAAGAAGGCACTTTGCTTTCCAAGGCACCTGTATGCAGTATATCAGTGAAGACACTGCATTGTTCTGTGGCATCTATCCAAGCATATCCTGCAACAGCTTGGCTGTGCTACATGTGGAGTTGAAAATCACCATGGCTTATTAAAAAGGTTTTGATTTGAACTTCAGGCAATCAGACCAACATGGCTGCCCACCTGGCTCTATCTAAGGGCATATGGTTCTTACTTTGTTATAATTATTATGAACACTCTCTTTTTCACATTAAATGGGCTTGTGATGTTGCTTTCTTGGAAACAAACCTTTTTGCTTGCACTACTCTTTATCACTTGCAGAGACAAGAGTATGTTCCTCTCATGCTATAGGCACTGTTCAGCTTCTAAAGAGATTTTGGTTTTGCATGAGCTTAAATGCCCAGCAGCAGAAGTGCTGTAAAAGATTTGCTGTAAAGCTATCAGTGCTGTAAAAGAAGTGAATGTATTACAGTGCAGTCTGAAGAAGAGGTGCATCTTCCTCAGTCCATTGAAAGAGGGTATGATTCTGTTCAGTATTGCTGAAATGTTCTGCACTTTTAAAATGTTAGGAAGCTGATTCATAACACTTTACAGAGTGTGACAGATTGTTCCCTTATTCTACTTTCTCTGACTTTAATTTTGCTTTATTAACTTATATGAACGTGTTCTGCAGCTTCTAGCCTGTGGCCTTCCAATAGGGTTGCCAGATCTGTAATGGAAACTTTGGGGGTGGGTCTGGGAGAGGGTGAGGTTTGGGGAGGGGAGGGGCCTCAGCATAGTACAATGTCATAGAGTCCACCCTTCCAAGCAGCCATTTTCTCCAGAGGAGCTGTTATCTCTGCCACCTGGAGGCTGGCAACCTACCTTCCAAGGAAGTGATTTGCATTTAAAACGGCAGAGGGGGGGTACTGCTGTTCTCTTTTTCCTTTGAATACAGAAACAACACATTTAATTAGCAAAACACACATGCATACACTGCACGGCACTTGTTCATTCATCACTGGAAAATGCTGCAATCTGATTCCAGCAACGTCAAAGTCAGGATCTGAGGTAAAAGCTGGTGTATAACAAATATCAGCTTTAACTTACAATGGCGACAGTGAGATGAGGGGCCTGTGGGAAGGGGACAGATTATTACAGAACATGGTCTTTGGAAAGCAGACAATGGCATCAGCACAGGTTCTTCAGCTAATCTGAAGCAAAACCTATATGCCTTTTGAACTACTTAAAGTTTAGCTCAAAATAAGTTTAAAAAGAAGACAAAATGCCAGGCACATAACCTGTAGAAAGCAGGGTATGCATGCTTCTTATAATCAGTAAAAAAAGCTCAGATACTAGAGCGATAAGGAGGAACTGAAATGTGAAAGGTAAGAGAAGGATTCAGTCCTAAGGACACTTTCCTCAGAGTAAGCCCATTTTATTTTTATTTATTTTGTTTTGTAGGCTTATATTCTGCCCTTTCCTGTAGGTGGGCTCAGGGAGGATCACAACACAAATCAAATAACAATTAAAAACCTACAGATTAAAAAGCAGAAATACAATAAAATTAACATACCAAGAATAAAGCAGAATACATCATAACATGGCATGTACTTCTGAGTAGGGCTGCTTAGTACACTATAAAAATAGCTATGTTTCTTCAGGAATGCACTGCTAACTAACTAACCTCAGTTTGTCTGCATTTTGTTTACTTTTCACACATTTGTGCTGCTCTACAAAGAAAAGCCAAAGCTATTTCTACAAGTAGCTCGCAACTTTTCCTCAATAATCCTGTATTACTAAAATGAAACTGTGGTTGCTATTTTAGTTTTGAACTAAAGAGACGAGATACTTGTTTGAACTTGTGGTATGTTTAGGACTGCCATTTTCCTGTTGGGGGAACAAGATCCATCACCCCAGCTTCTGTTTTCCACCATTACTCCTGCAGCTGATGGGAGAAAAATAATATATTTAAAAAATCACTCTGTGGTAAAACCATAGAGATTCTGGTAATTCCTAATTCAGGACTGATTCAGACAATTCCTAGAAGGGTACAATATCACCTTCTGGGTTTTCTGGGCACCCCCATGTCCCTGCCACTCCAGATTCCTGCCAGTTGCTAGGCCATGCCTTATGACCCTAAAGGTACTCTTAGGGTTGCCAATCCCCAGGTGGGGGCAGGGGATCCCCAGGTTTGGAGGCCCTCCCCCCCGCTTCAGGGTCATCAGAAAGCGGGGGGAGGGAAGGGAAATGTCTTCTGGGAACTCTATTATTCCCTATGGAGATTTATTCCCATAGAAAAACATGGAAAATTGATCTGCGGGTATCTGGGGCTCTGGGGGGGCTGTGTTTTGGGGTAGAGGCACCAAATTTTCAGTATAGCATCTAGTGCCTCTCACCAAAATACCCCCCAAGTTTCAAAAAGATTGGACGAGGGGGTCCAATTCTATGCGCCAAAAGAAGGTGCCCCTATCCTTCATTATTTTCTATGGAAGGAAGGAATTGAAAAGGTGTGTCGTCCCTTTAAATGTGATGGCCAGAACTCCCTTTGGAGTTCAGTTATGCTTGTCACACCCTTGCTCCTGGCTCCACCCCCAAAGTCCTCAGATATTTCATGAATTGGACTTGGCAACCCTAGGTACTCTACAATTAGTAATCTGATAGGGCCAATCAGTATATGCCAGAGAATGCACGTTTTTCTGCACTGCACAACATTAAACTGTAGATGAATTAGGATTCGCATAGAACCCTTCTCCTAAATATGCTAGTGTTAAATGTGCAAAGAGGTTTTGAGGCTTGACATTAAGAGATGAAATTTAGCCCCTTCCCCTCCCACCCTGCTGTTTTTATAGATAAGTAAAGGTAAGAGGTGGGAAAGCAAAGATGTTAATGTTAATATCCAGACAACAGAGGTCACAATTTATATTGGGGGACAATTGCTAAATTCCCTGCCCAACATAAGAACATAAGAGAAGCCATGTTGGATCAGGCCAACGGCCCATCAAGTCCAACACTCTGTGTCACACAGTGGCAAAAAATTTTATATACACACATACACTGTGGCTAATAGCCACTGATGGACCTGTGCTCCATATTTTTATCTAAACCCTTCTTGAAGGTGGCTATACTTGTGGCCGCCACCACCTCCTGTGGCAGTGAATTCCACATGTTAATCACCCTTTGGGTGAAGAATGAAACATAATGCCATTCAAAGCATCTTTCTTCAAGCAGTATCTAGTCTGGCTGTTATTTGCAATATTTTTAAATGGTTCTGACAAATTAAGGATACTTTATTATGTTATCTTTGTAGATTTGCCATTCATGCTTTTCTCTAGGCATATCTTAAATCTAGAAATGTAAAATATAGTACTAGTGCGCACACATGGTACACACATGCACATACACAAATTTATTCAGAATGGAAGCTTCTACTGCATTTCTTATTAGGCTAAAGACTGCCACAAGCAAAAAGCATGAATATACTTGCAAACAAATTAGGCAAGAATCGTATGAGCTTTACAATTTTATATATTCTTCCATTTAATCACTTTAGATTTGATATATACCACTGTGGCAAAGGTATCTTATAAAGTTTGTCTCTACATGTCTGAGGCCTAAAAGTGCATAAATGCTTTAGTTGTATTTTTCTACTTTACTTGTTAATCTGTTGACTGTAAATTAGTCCATGAAAGTGAGTGTCATTTTTTTTTACCCTATGAAATCTGGTGTGAGATTGCAAAAGCTCACCATTTGTGAGCTGTTAATTATATTAAAATTAGCTTGTCAGTAGCCTAGTAATGAAAAATGGGCACTGAATATATACTGTGCAAAGGCAGTAGCTGTGATCTGCATGCAGTGACTAGTTTATACATTCAGATATTTGGTATCAGAGCTCAACAGGCTGCCATGCTGTGATCAAGGCAATTCTGCACCCAGTGAGCTTCTCAAGGAAGGCATACATTCTCAGTGCCTCCTCAGCCCCCCCCCCCTCCCCACAGCAATGTAGCCTTTGAGAACTAGAACAGGCCATGTACCTGAATCCAGATCTGAGTGTGGAATATTCACCAGCATTTTACATTTCCCCATCACAACTTACAAAAGACTCTTGTTTGTATCTTTTCTGTTTATTTACTCTGCAATACACAGTCCTACATAAGTCTCTGTAACAGAATATCTTAGAATCATAGAGTTGGAAGGAACCTCCAGGGTCATCAAGTCCAACCCCTGCACAATGCAGGAAATTCACAAATACCTCCCTCTAAATTTACAGGATCTGCATGGCTGTCAGATGGCCATCTAGCCTCTGTTTAAAAACCTCCAAGGAAGGAGAGCCCACCACCTCTCGAGGAAGTCTGTTCCACTGAGGAACCACTCTTTCAGGAAGTTCTTTCTCATGTTGAGCTGGAAACTCTTGATTTAATTTCAACCCTTTGGTTCTGGTCCTACCTTCTGGGGCAACAAAAAACAATTCTGCACCATCCTCTGTATGACAGCCCTTCAAGTACATGGGAGTGGGACTGGTTTTGAAGGTCTGTTGGGTGCTCTATTATACCCTGTGGAGACTGGTCCCCATAGGGTATAATGGAGAATTGATCTGTGGATATCTGAGCTTGGGGTGGGCTGTTTTTTGAGGTATGACAGAGTTTGAATGCGTAGGAAGGTGTGGCCCCCTGAGTGAGTAGATAGTTGGGTGCACTCCAGAACACTGTGGTAAAACAAAGACTCCACAACAGCCAGTTAACAGATATATTTTGGGTTAAACGTAAGAGGCAGTCAAGGCAGGCAAATGGTCATACACAGAATAGCAGTCCTCCAATATGCAGCACCAAATCACAGTCCAATAGAGAAGTCAAAGTCAGTCCAATACATTACATGAATCAGCAATAGTAGTCAGTCAGTCAGTCCTCCAAAGTAACAGTTCAACAGAGTTTCTCCTTCACATATGTTATTCATCCAGCATTGCCCAAGGCCAAGGCACGGCATGTAAGCCAAGGCAAAGTGCTGTGGCTAATGCTACCACAGATATAGTGCAGCCACCCAATCCTAAGCCTGATTGGTAACATGAGCTACACCTGTGCTTCTCGTGACTTCTATCACAGCTGTATAGTTTTAGTTGCATAACCTTGACTCAGCAGTTTAGTTCTTAAAGGAACTCAACACTGACAAGGTAGAAGCACCATATTTTCAGCATAGCATCCAGTGCCTCTCCTCAAAAGTCTCCCTAAGTTTCAAAAAGATTGGACTAGGGAGTCCAATTCTATGAGCCCCCAAAAAGGCACCACATCCTCCATTAATTCCAATGAAGAGAAGGCATTTAAATGGAGCACAGTCCCTTTAAATGTAATGGCCAGAACTCCCTTGTCACAACTATGCTCCTGGTTCCATTCCTAAAATCCCCAGATATTTCTTGAGTCAGACCTGGCAACCCTACTTCACAGCGTTGTTGCAAAGTTAAAATGGAGGCGAAGAAAACTAATGGAAGCTACTTTGGGTCTGCACTGGGGAGAAAGGCAGAGTATAAATCAAGTATACAGGTGTACATCCTTCTAAGCCCATTAATTTAAATGGGTTTAGGAAGGTGTAGCTGTGTTTAGTATGTCACTATTAATCTCACAGTGGAACTGGTTATACTTATTGTGGATTTGTTAGGCTCAAACTCCTGCAGCACCATTTACTGTCCAGATGGGGGGTTGGCAAACAGAAAATGAACAGAACACAGACATGGTTGTCCAAGAGCATGCATCTTTTCCCTCCCCTCCTTCCCACTAAGATATATTTAAAGGGTGCTAAAAGTCCAAATATTGCAATTACATTTTCAAACAACATCTCTGATATCACGCCAAAGATAAAATAGACAATTTTCACAGCTTTAGTTGTATTTTTCTACTTTACTTGTGTCCCTGCACTAAATTCTGAAACCATACTTGTGTGATGATCTGGCTATACATGCTGCCTTCCCTCCCTAGGTCAGCCTTAAACTGGCTATAAAATGTATCCTTGGGAGGCTACAAGGGAAGAACTGCTTATTAGCTAGGACTGTTCCCCAACAAAAAGGGAATCTAAGCTAACAAAAGTAATGCAATACATAGGTGGCCTGATGACTGGCCTAGATCCAGTAGTCCAGACAACCAAGAAGGCTTTAAGGAGAGAGTCTGTGAGAGTGTGTGGCAGAAAGCCTGATGCCTCCTATGTCCTTGTTGCTTCTTGGATCAAGAATGGTGATTTCTATATTTTTTTCAAATATCATAGAAGACAAGGTTAGTACTTAGTACTTGTTTGGATCTCATGGCTGCATCCACTGCAGAATCATTATTTTATGAAGTCCAGTGGCACCATTATGACTAAAAAAGTTTTAATTTAATTTATATTTATTTTTAACCCACCTTTCCCACAAATGGGCTCAGGGCAGGTACCAACAGATCAGTTTAAAAACAATCAAACAACACTGTGAAAAAGAAATCACACAAATTGCCAAATTAGTAGTTGAATTTGCCAGATTAAAATGTCACAAATCAAAAATTTCACAGATTAAAATTTTCATTATGCACATGAAAGCTTATGCCCAAAATTAAACTTTGTTGGGTTTAAAGGTGCTACTGGAGTCAAACTTTGTTCTGTTGCTTCAGACCCACACAGCTACCCACCTGGATGTAATTAAGATCAGTGATCCTAACACAATTTATAAAAGATTGAATCAAAAGTGGAAGTTCTCCAGTATAATTGGTTTGTATACCATACTTCAAGGTACTTTACCTGTTACTAGAGCCAGTTTGGTGTAGTGGTTAAGTGTGCGGACTCTTATCTGGGAGAACCGGGTTTGATTCCCCACTCCTCCACTTGCACCTGCTAGAATGGCCTTGGGTCAGCCATAGCTCTGGCAGAGGTTGTCCTTGAAAGGGCAGCTGCTGTGAGAGCCCTCTCCAGCCCCACCCACCTCACAGGGTGTCTGTTGTGGGGGAGGAAGGTAAAGGACTCTGAGACTCTTCGGAGTGGAGGGCGGGATATAAATCCAATATCTTCTTCTTCTTCTACTACTATTCACAAATTCACAGTACAAGAAAATTCCATCATGGAAATAAATTTGGATATTTTTATACACAGGGAATATGGCCTTCCTTCTTCCCCCTCCCCTTAAACCTGGCTCTAAATTGTTAATTTCAACTCGGTCAGCACAAGAGATCAGAGAGTCACCAGTTCTCTTACTTCAAGTGAGAGACTTAAGATTTTAACAATGATATCTCTCCTCCATGCTTTGAATTGTGGTGTCCAGTTGTTGCCTTTGTTCTCCTTTCACCTTTATTTAAGTTCCTAAACAATGTTATTGGCAAGGCTATTGAAAAAGTAGATAGTATAGGGAAATGGCAAGCTTTGATCTACAAATATAAAAGCTGTCGTTGTTAGATCAAAGCAAACCATTTTGCTGCATAGCTTAGGTCTAGGGTAAGCAAATAAGCACTTTGCAATACAAATTAGTATGTAATAATAGAGCCTTTTAAAATATGCTGAGTACCCACAAGCTTCTAATAGTCAGGCTAAAGTGTGTGACATCCAAACTGGCTTGAATCTTGGATACTTTTGCTTTTTAAATTAAGCATTATAATCTGTTTCAAGCATCCTGAATGCTGTAAATCTAATTTTTAGGAGTTAAAATCATTCCTTGAGCTGCCATTCTTATCTAGTTTACCTGTCCTGCAATTCAGCTCACATGAGTGGATTATCAGCAGCAGCCCTACAAATTGCTTCTTCCCTGCTCATCTGAGTTGCACCTAGCCAAACAGCAAAACTTCCCCTCTCTATACCCCCAGGTTGTCTGGTCACCAGCCTTTTAAGTTTGAAAGGATCATCTACAGCTGCTTCCCAGAACATACTGGATGGGGCTATACTCTGTAGCTGCTAATACTTTTAAAGGTACAGGAATTCCATGTGGTGATAATATAGAAATAAATGTACAAATATAATATGGATGTGTGAGGAAGAGACTAAAGATACAGGTGAATAGAATGGGTGAGCAAATAAACCCAGATTCCCTAGTTCTCTGCAAAAAAAAAAAAAATGTATTTCCTGGATATAGTGTCATTCTGGTTTGTTTGTTTTTTTTAAATCATGTAGCTGAATGACAAGAATTGTTGTTGGGAAGGAAAACAACACTGGTGACACTGTATGCCATGAAATGTTTGCTATTTGGTGTTTTGTTTTTGTGGCTAATATTAGGAGGAAAATTTGTCTGAAGCAACAGTTAAAGGTGGTAAGTACAGAGACACCATTACTCAGACTATGGTTTTAGTAATCTGTTTTATCATGCACACTCAGAATCCATAATATGAAATCGTACTGTAAATAATTTAGATTAAATGGGTTAACATCTGGTTTTTCTAGCAAGAAGCAGGGGGAAAAGAGGTGCCATAGCTCATTAGCACAACACATTTGCATATGCCACCCACCCCTGAATCACCAGAAGGTGTAGTGAATTATATCAGCTCAGCATCTACCTTACAATGCTTCTTGAATTATAATTGTCATAATAAAACCTTACTAACATAATATTTTTTAAATTACTTTCTCTTTGTGGGCACAGTTATATGATGAAGATTTCCATCTGTCTGCTTTATATGTTTTGGTTATTTTCCCATTTTTTGTGGGGGGAAATATTAGAAAGTTTGTCAAAACTTAGAGTTCAGCAAAATTCTCACGGGGGGGGGGGGGGTTGAACAATGGACCCAGAAGCAATGGGGGGGGGGGTTTAAGAACGAAAGAGCTCTAAACAATAAAATGTAGAGGTTCCAGAGCTCTGCTGCTGTGAGCTGTTGCCTAAAATGAGACCTGGAAAGAAGGTTATACATAATGTAACCTTTCATTTTTGTGGAAGACTATGTGAGATTCATCATTCAAGCATTAAACATAGATTAAACATGGACCGATACACATTCTTTGTTTTCAAACAATTTTATTAGTAACATATGGTAATAAATTTCAATTTCTTTCATCGTTACTTTTTTTTAAATCTATCCCATATATTACTTTCTACCCACCCCTCCCCCCATTACTTGACCCCCGCCGGTGTTATATACTTAAAATCTTAATATTAAAGGTACCCTTAATTAATAAGGACCAAAATTAATATCCTCCTCCCTCTTGTACTTAGTCATTATCAAAAATTGTCCAATGTCCTTTTATTTTCCACTCTTTTTCTACGTATCTTCTGAACTTTTTCCACTGCATCTTAAATACTTCTAAATCATAGTCTCTTAAGGTTCTTATTAACTTGTCCATTTCACTCCATGTCATAACGTTTACAATTCAATCCCATTTCTCTGGTATTTTTTCTTGCTTCCACAACTGTGCATACAATGTCCTAGCAGCTGAGAGCAAGTACCAAATTAAAGTTCTATCTTCTTTTGGAAATTTTTCCATTTGTAATCGCAACAGAAAAGTCTCTGCAACTTTGTTAAATTCATATCCCAAGATTTTAGAAATCACTTATTAGTAATCCTCTCATTACTGCTTTGTAGGCATCCCATACCTTCTGAAATGCTATATCTTCTCTGTCATTTACTTGGAAGTATGCTTTGGTTTCATTTTCTAGAGATGTCACTATTTCTTTATTTTGTAGTAAATCTTCATTTAATCTCCCATCTTCTTGACTTTTTTGAGTTTTGTAATCCACATTATTGGGTTATAATCAGCTCCTATTTTAGGTAATATCTCTATTTTCTTTGTTATAAGTCCCAAATCTTTAGTACCCCACAACATGTCAATTCTAGAGAAAGAGCTATGTCTAGCTGAAAAGAAAGTATAGCCCCATACTTCAGGATTAAACTTCCTTCATATATCTTCCAAACTCTCCTGTTTAACCAATTTAAAAAAAGACTTTGGCAATTTCCCTTCTTTATCATTTTTTTTCTTCCCAGATCTATCTATCGTGTTCTGAATGGTTCCGTTAAAGTCCCCCATCAATAAAATTTGCTCATAGGTCACTTCATCAAGATGTTGTGTAATATTTTTTTAAAAAATGTCTTTAGCACAGTTTGTTTGTTTTTTGTCATGTATCTCCACTGGACACATGAACACATGAAGCTGCCTTGGTCCACCGGGGGGGGGGACCCTTGGTCCATCAAAGTCAGTATTGTCTACTCAGACTGGCAGCGGCTCTCCAGGGTCTCAAGCTGAGGTTTTTCACACCTATTTGCCTGGACCCCTTTTTGGAGATGCCAGGGATTGAACCTGGGACCTTCTGCTTACCAAGCAGGTGCTCTACCACTGAGCTACCGTCCCTCCCCATTTGGAGCATAAAGTCCCAACAACAACGTTTTTTTGGCATTCAAAGTAATTTCTACCGCTATATATCTTCCATCTTTATCTTTAAATACCAATTTCGGGTCTAATTCTTGTTTAATATAAAAGACTACTCCTCTCTTTTTCTGTTCAGCCAATGTAAAAAATTCTAGTCCCAATTGTTTATTCCATAGAAATTTATAATCCTTTTGTCTAATATGTACTTCTTGTAAACATATTATATTACAATTTTGTTTTTTTATCCAGTGAAACGTTGCCTTTTTTTGTGGTGAATTTAGTCCATTCCAAGGTATCAATTTATAATCCATCATCGTGCAAATTCTTTATTTTCTTCATAAAATCTATGCAGTTTCTGTGTATTTGTGATTGTAATCCTTTTCCCTTGAAGTTCAAAGCTCAAACCTTCAGGTATTATCCATCTGTACCTCATTCCATTGTCACATAGTTTTTCTGTCAATTTTTTATATGCCTTTCTGTCAGTTAGCACTTGTCTTGGCAGTTCTTTCATAATTCTTATTCTACTGCCTCCCACTGTCAATGACTTTTCAAAGTTTTTCTTCATGATCTTTCCCACCATTTCTTTTGTCATAAATCTTATGACCACATCTCGTGGCAGATTGTTCTTTTTTGCATAGAGTGAATTTACTCTATACATATAGTCATACATATTTCTATTCCCTTCAGGATCTTCCTCCAAAAATTCTGCAATTATTTTTATTATGTATTCTTTCAGGTCTGATTCTTCATCTTCAGGTACACCTCTCAGACAGATCTGAGTTTCCATCAGTTTGCAGTCATGAATTGTCACTTTTTCTTGTAATTTTAACAAGGTGGAGTCATGTGTTTTCACTCTCTCTTCCACTTCTTGTACTTTCTTTGTTATTACCACAGTGTCATTTCTGAGATTCTCTCTTTCTTTTTTTAATTCTTTCTTTGAGTCCTCAATATCCTTTCTTATTTTTTTTTTAGAGGCAGTTATCATTTCTTTCACCTCCTTCATTATCCTAGCTTCCATTGCATCTAATTGGGCTTGCATTTTCTCTATTGAATCAGACCTAGCACGAGTTTGTTTCGGGTCTGACATGTAAAACAAGATCAAAAATTTTAATCTCACCAAATTAAATGTGAACCATCAGATTTGATAAAGTGAAGCTTGCCCTTTCCAATGCACCCAATTTCGCTGTCCTCTGAGCCTCCCCGGCTCAGATATTAATGTTTAAAGTTTTTATTTCTCCCAAAATGGCGGTCGCAACTTTTGCTTCACTTTAAAAAAAAAAAAATCCCTTTTACCAGTTCAAATCTTGTTATCTACTATCCAACAGTATTACTTTTTAATTGCCACATCTGTTAACTCCACCAATTTTTAATGTCCCAATCACTTTAAAAACGATGTTAAAACTTAGTCCTCCCAACAACAATGGCCACTGATGTTTCTCTCTGGTATTATAATCCTAGAGTAGGCTGTTTACTTCATTGACTTCCTTCTTCTTCCTCCAATACTTCCTGCTTTTCTTGCCTTCAAATCTCGTTTCACTGGTAGAGAAATCTCACGATACCTGACGTATTTCCTGTGTTGACTGTGAACACTACAGATCTGTGATGATGGGGCTGCCTCCTCAACCACAGATAGACTAAACAATAAATTCCTTTCAACACTGTCTTTTAAGTTTACAAAGTTCAAATTTAGCCCCTTATCTTCTTCTCCTTTCAGGCTTTCAGTATTTCCAACTCCCACCTTTTACTTTTGTTTTGTTTAACTTTAATTAGTCCCAGAGTGAAGAGAAAACAATCAGTACCTTTTTTCCGTAGTTTATCCAAATTAACACCAGTCCTTTGTAGATTAGATGTTTAAAATTGTAAAAGAAGGTTTGGATCCTGTCGATCTTATGTCAAATTAATGACTGGAAACTTCTGCAGACAATGAATATGCAACTTCTCTCCGGAGATCCCTCAAAGGAGCCCCCCCCCCGGACTCCCTTTCAGCCAAGGTAAGTCTCCTCAAAGTATCTGTGCATATCTTGGACAGTTCTCTAGCTGAGAAATGTAGGCAGAAGTGCTAGTCTGCCCCCGTTAGGGAAAGCAACTCAGCTCGCCATTTTCCAACCCCGGAAGTCCGACCAATACACATTCTTAGCCTTTTAAGGAATCCCCTTCCCCACAGTATCCTGAAGGAGGTGTGTGGTTGTGTTAAGTGTTGCCATGTTACTTCCTACTTATGATGACTCTTATTAATTAATGACCTCCGAAATGTCCTATTAACAGCCTTACTCAAGTCCTGCAAATTGAAGGCCATGGCTTCCTTGATTGAATCAATCCAACTCAAGTTGGCTCTTCCTCTTGTCCTGCTGTCTTTAATTTTTCTTAGCATTATTGTCTTTCCAGTGACATACTCATAATTCCAAAATTCCAATTAATGGCTTATTGGTGTTGTTCATTTTTATTGGCTATTTTCTCATGCTTTTTTTACTACTGGATGACTGCTTCAGCTCATTAAGAAGAAAAAGTATTTTTTTAAATAAGCTGGCAACCCAGTATATTTATGTGTGTATGTATGTCTTCCATTCTAAAATTACAAAATATTATTCTGCCAAATACACTGCCAATGGACTATGCTTTCTAACAGCTGCATCAAATGATACTTAGCTAATTCTTATTTTGTTGGAAATGTTATACTACAGCAACCTGAGCTAAATAGAGCGAGTGTCAGTAGTAGAAAATGCAGCCATTACAATCTAGATCAATGCAGGTTCTAACAGGACTGCCAAGCCCCACCAGGGATGGGGAATTCCCCCATTCTCAGGTCCCATTTTAAGAAAAATAATCTTTAAAAATTGCCATCAGGCAGCAGTGTGATATCACTTCCTGGAAAAACTCAGATGTTATTAGGGGTGCCAACTCCTACCTTGGCTGCAGCGGGGGAGTCCTCTCTCATGTGCAGAGCACACCTGGCATAATGACATCACCCAGCATCATGCCAGGCATGTTGTGTGGGGCTGGTCTAGCATTCGGGGTAAAAACTCTATAGTGCCATAGTTTTTATCCCTGTTGCTAGAGCATCCCAGCACGATATGCCTGGTGTGATGATGTCACGGGTGATGTAATCACTCCAGGCACATCATTTGATGATGGCGCTCTCTGGGGGCAGGGATCCTCATGGCGGCCCTCTCCATGCTGGTGGGCTGAGGAATCACCACCTCTGGTGGAGGAGCCCTAGATGTAATGTCAGTTCTTATTTATTTATTTTTTATTTTATTTTTATTTTTATTTTTTTCTCTCTAGGAATCTCCAGAAATTCATGGGTTTTGCCATGAAGGGTTACCACAACATTTCCAGTGATTCCCAGGGAGATGTAACTTCACTTCCAGGTTTTTCCTTAAACTGATGTCACACCATTTCTGGCAGTATCACTCATATCCCTGCACCCCGATCTTCCCATAGGTTCTGGTATAGCAAAAGTAAGGATTGGTTGGGGACAGGGTAATAATAAGAGGCAGCTATCAAACAGAAATTTGTGGACTCTGCTAAGCTGCGTTAGCCTGTTTGCCGCCCGGGACAGCAGGAGTCGGCGCACGCCATTTGGGTGCGCAATACTGTGGGCGGAGTCTGGTGTTTCTAATTGCCAGACCCCGCTCTGCCTTGGAGTCCTTTGGACGTTTGGCCCTCCCGCCCGCCCTGTATGTTATGTAGGTGTTTGCTGGTTGCCTCTTTTGAGGAGCTGGGTAGGAATTTTTTATGCCTCAGCTGATTGGCAGTTGCTGGGGTGCGTTTTTTGCCTACCCTACATAGCAGTGCAGTGGATTGTGGATTTGGCTATTGGGAGGTGCTGTTAAATAGGAGGTCACTTTGTTGGCAGGTTTTTGGGGTTTAGGGCACTATGCAGGTAGGGGAGGACTGTGAAGCATCCCCCTTTTGGAGAATTAGGGGTCTGGCATGATCAACCTTGGGGTTTGATGACCCAGGGTGTGGAGAATGCAGACCGTCCTAGAGGCTTGGCTAGAGGGTGCCTTCCATCGAGACGTACGGCTGGGTTTGGGCCCTCTGGTGCGCACCTCCCTGCTGGGCCTGCCTGGTGGGAGCTGAGTCACACAGCTCCAGCTGGGGGGCTGGGTCTCTCACCCGCTAATGGCAGGGGAGCAGTCGCAGTGACCCCTAGCCCTGGCCAGGCCGCTGGTTGGGTAACCTTGCCGTGGATTATGTTGTTTAATAAAAGTGGCCCAAGTTTATTCCAATACATTGTGTCCGACTCTTTATTCTGACCTTGGGGGCAAAGTGACATCTAAACATACATGGTTACATGCCTTAGAACAGTAAGCAGCTTAATTCCAGTAACGGTTACTTACTAGTGCTTAAGGGGAACAAAGTAACACAAATACACACTTGAAGCCATACTTTTAATATCAAACAATTTGCTGTCTCACTCTTCTTTAAATGTTGGAAAATACCTGGAGACTTTGGGGGTGGATTCTGGAGAGGGTAGGGTTTGGGAAGGGGCCTCAGCATGATACAATACTATAGAGTCCATCCTTCAAAGCAGCCATTTTCTCCAGGGGTCAATACAAAACAACAGGTTCCAATGTATGAATACAGGAGAATAAATAGAACACCCGAAAAACACTTACCCAAAATAAAACTTTGTTGGTTCTAGATGTGCCACTGGGTTCAAACTTTGATCAGCTCTTTTAAAGTCCATTTTACTTAATTGCACCTTGATAAACTCTCTGGTATCTACCTATGTTTAAATTCGACCATTTTAAAAAATGTATTTTGATTTTATATAGCTCTACAATCAAGGTACTTCCAAGTGCTTAGGAGGCCAAAAATATTTTCAAATAATAAATATTTAACATCCATTTGGGATGGAGGTAGTTGATTACTGAGTGTAAGAGTATTAACTAGGCCTGGGAATCAACTGAGGTTACAAATCTAAGGATTGGTTGTATGAAATCCCTTCTTGGTTCTGAATCTTTCATGAGGCAACAGTAAAATGAACAGTTTTGCAAAATATTAGGTATTTGTGTAATAAGGCCATCAGATATATTTAACGAATTAAATGATTTATATTGCATTATATTTGCTCCCCAGTGGAGACCCACAGTGGCTTACACTACCCAAAGTGGAAAGAAATGGAACAGGAGCTGGGTTGCCAACTGTGAGTTAGGAAATTCCTGGAGATTTGGGGGGTGACACCTGGTGAGGGTGGAGTTTAGGGAGGGACCTCAGCAGGGCAAAATGCCATAAAGTCCACCCTCCAAAGCTGACATTTTCTCAGACAGATCTCACCCCACTCTGTGCTGAGACTTCCCTCATTGACCCACCATACCTGGATAAGAACACACTGATTTATTTACAGGTGCTTGCTATCAGTTTTTAAGCAGTTAGTAATCGCAGCCTATTATTTCTCCTACTCAGCCCCACAGGGTTTCATCTAGAAGTATGTCAGGATAATGCAAAACTCAACTCTAAATGATTAATTCTGTTCCTCCAATGGATACACTACAAAACAGAAACCCCCTTCACTTTTAAATAATCTTTGCCATGATCTCTCAGTGAGTACCTTCAGTACATATTCTCTTATTATTTTTGTTTCTCGTACTCTTAACGGATCTGTTTATTTGGGTATAATACCCGTTTATTTGGCCCATATAGTAGTTAAAGAATTTTTATTCTCTCTATACTAGTGTGCATTTTGGTCCATTCTGCTGTTTCTCTTCCAGTAGATGTAGCAAAGTTAGTGATGTGAATTTCTCTTCCTCCTTCTCTCTCTTGCCAAACATAAGAGAAGAGGATTTTGCTGCTTCAGTGGCAGTTTTAAATCCAGTTTTAATTCAGTTTAGGCAGATGTCCATTTTAAGAATATACTGCATATGAAGAGTGTTTTCCCTTTGGATTAATGACATTCTCTTAATTTAAATAATATTTATGAGAAACGTATACATCCTGTTGGAGAAGTTGTTCCAGGAATCTGCTGACTATGTGATTAATTTTTCCTAGAGAGACCTTTCTTGTACCAACAGCATTCCCTCCTGTAGGAAAATATCATGCCCATCGCCCATATACCCTCTGTGCTCACATCTTCTGCGTATCTTATAACAGCATTAATAACCTTGCCACAGATCAGTTCCTGGGAATTAGCAGTCATTTGTAGGTTAATGGCCTGAGGCCATATTCCAGGCTGTCAGCCCTTCCAAGTTGCTCATTAATCCTTAGGTACACACTCCACTGCAGACTGAATTCCTTACCGGTCTTCAGCATGTTCTACTAGCCAGATTCTATTTCATGGCAATGTAGCTTTAGACAGATTCTTTGAGGTCATCAGGGTCCTTTCCCCGTGCCTCTCTTGACAAGATCCACAGGTAGGGAATTTTTGTGTGCATTCTCAATTTATATTATATTATATTCATTTCCCCAGGAGACTTTCAGTGCAACCCTATGATTAAATGTCTTAAACCGGCAATGCAGAATTTGTGTTCAGCAAGCCATACACATACCACCAGCCACCACAGGCTCAATAAACCTGCTTTTTCAGTAATATGAGGCTGGTGGGCTATGCTTGGTTTGGTGGTTCATAAGTCCTGCTTTACAGCCCTACTTGAAATGCACAACTCTCTTTTTTGGAAGTAAACCGATATAGGATTCATTCTCCATCATTGTGTTATAGAACAAGATGTTTCTAATTCTAAATATTGCTGATGTGTTGTTATAAGCAGAAATTTAGATACACTTCAATGCATGCTATAGATTAGCAAAAAAAAAATCACTTGGTTTACAAATGTATTTTTTTCATGTTCCAGTGTTTAAGAGTAGTGTCTGTTGACTAAATGAGCATGTGGCTTCTGTGATTATGAGTCAGACTAAAGTAAGAGTCCAGTAGCGCCTTTTAAGACACACACAAGCTTATATCTTGAATAAAACTTTCTTGGTCTTTAAGGTGCTACTGGACTCTTACTTAATTCTGTTGCTTCAGACCAACACAGCTACCCACCTGGATGTATGAACTAAACTATGCAAGATGTTTTGAGATGTGCGATTTTAAAAAAGAAAAAAGAAATTGTAATTAACGCCTGCAACAGAGGGGGCGCCTTTATTTGTATTGGTGCTGTTTGAATTTGCACTCTCCGTTCCTAATGCTGATTTTTATCAGCTGGTGACAGCTCTCTGGAGGTCAAGCTGTCCAGGAAGAGGCCTGGCAGGGGCCGGAAGAGGCCAGAGATAGC
Source organism: Heteronotia binoei (assembly GCF_032191835.1). Classification (NCBI taxonomy): domain Eukaryota; kingdom Metazoa; phylum Chordata; class Lepidosauria; order Squamata; family Gekkonidae; genus Heteronotia; species Heteronotia binoei. Next base: position 190,402 of record NW_026799994.1, read on the forward strand.
AGTTGTTAGCAAGGACACCAGGCAACACCGCAGTGACTGGCGGGAGGGGGGCAGAAACAGGCATGAGGCAGAAAAGGCAAAGGGAGAAATAGGGGAAGGAGTCCACTCCTCAGAGCCCTTGGCTAGCAAACAAGGGAAGGCAGAGCTATGATTGGTGGTATCAAAAACTGCCGAGAGGTTCAGAAGAATTAGCAGAGTTACACTTCTTCATCACCCTCCCCCTGGCAATCTCCTGGCCCATGTCATCTACCAGGATGACCAAGGACATTTCACTCTTGTAGCCAGTCCTGAAACTTATACATTCTTCATATTCAAATATAGTTCAGTACAAGAGAAAGCCTTTCCAATTTTGTACGTTTCTTTTGCCGTGACTGGTATGGTAACTAATGTGCACACAAAGGAGCAGCACACATTGCATACTATCCTGCTGCTTATGCAAATATTTTTGTAGTGTTTTGTAGTGTTACCTACCCATTAGTGTGTGTACTTTATTTTAGGAAATTACTGTGACAGGAATGTATATATATTAGCTTTTAATGGTATGACTTGTAAATTAGTAGTCTCCAAACTGCAGTTTTCATTTATAATCTGCATAATCAGAATGTATCCAAGGGAACCAATTCAAGCCTAAAGATGTTTTTAGGAAGAATGATCACTGCTTGATTAAAATAGTAAATCATCTTGTTTGGGAGGCCTTCATTAGATATACTGTTGCTTAGAGTTGGTTCCATTTATATTTTTTCCTCATAAAGCACAATACATGCAGGTTTTTCCTGATCTAAGAACTTTTTAAATCACTGGACTACTGTGTGTTTAGATCTCCAGAATTACCAAATGGCTTGAAAAAATAAATTAGAGAGGAATTGACAATTTCATATATTGCAACACCTGCCTCCATATTTTTGAGGCCTTTCTTGCTCTCTGAGAATATTCTTGGAGTTGCTAGTCTGCCAGTAGGAGCAGAGATCTCCCGTCCCCAGTTTCCATGTCCTCCTGCCACTCAGAGCAGCAGCAAAAGAAAAATTAAAATAGCCATCGAGTCTGTTGGGTGATGTCACGTACAGGGGCAGCCAGGATGTCTCATCACACCTGTCTTGGGTTCACTGGAAACTGTATAGTAAAACCAGGTTTTCCTGCAAGCAACTTAGTCCTCTGTAGAACTCCATGGTTTTACCATATACTGGCTATTCTTAGCATGATGTCTCTTCCAGGATTTCCCCAAAAGTGTTGTCACATCATTGCCTACACTCCCCTCCATGTCCCTCCTGCCTCCCCATTCTCCCAGTGGTTGCCAGCCTGGGGCTTGGTAGTCATAGAGTATTCTGGTAGTATAAAGGAACACAGGAAGAAGAACATTGGAGTTACTATAACTCTGTGCTGTTATGACTGCTTCTCCCTCCCGTCACTGCCTCTCTGGAGATGCTTGGTAAATGTAAAAGCAAAATAAATGTTGTGAAAACTACCTCAAAAACCTCTTTGAAAGACTGCTTCATAGTAATGGAGGATTGAGCCAGTTTGGTGTAGTGGTTAAGTGCATGGACTCTTATCTGGGAGAACCGGGTTTGATTCCTCACTCTTCCACTTGCAAATGCTGGAATGGCCTTGGGTCAGCCATAGCTCTTGCAGGAGTTGTCCTTGAAAGGGCAGCTTCTGGGAGAGCACTTTCAGTCCCACCTCCCTCACAGGGTCTTTGTTGTGGAGAGGAAGTTAAAGGAGATTGAGACGGCTCTAAGATTCAGAGTGAAGGGCAGAATATAAATGCAATTTCTTCTTCTTATCACAAAGGATTTCCTCTTTTGCAGAAATGCAGCTTTGGAATTCTAATTTCTTCTAACTGATATTTGGTTGCGTTTGCATATTAGTTTGGTGCAAATGGCATAGCTTGAGGTAAAATCCTCTTAATGCTGTTTTTATTTGCAATTGTCATTAACAAGATTCAATAAAGCACATACAAGACAACATACTAAAATTATATATAAATTTAAATGTAACTTTTCAGGATGTTCATATGAGATAATAGTTATTGTAAATTATCATTTTAAAGCCAAACTACATAGACACAAGTTAAATTGGGGAGGGGCTACAATTAGGAGATCTTGCCTAACTGCCTATTCCATTGGCCAGAAAAATATTACATTTTTTTCTGGGAATGGGGAGAGAATTGCTGTCATAGCCCTTACCATATAGCACAGCCCTTACCATATTATAGCCTTTATCACACAAGCTCCTCCTCCTTCTATTTCTTCCCTTTGCCTACCTGCAAAAAATTTTTTGCCCAAAACTGTTGCTTCTTCAATGCGGAGATTGGGGATCGCTTGAAGTCAAAACACTCATTCATATTGTAATAACTGAGATTAGACAGCGGGGTATCCTGGTGTATTCAGAGTGGTTTAGGACAGGGCTTTTTTGTAGAAAAAGCCCAGCAGGAACTTGTTTGCATATTAGGCCACACACCCTGATGCCAAGCCAGCTGAAACTGTGCTCCTGTGCATTCCTGCTAAAAAAAAAAGCACTGGTTTGTTTGTTTGTTTGTTTACTTTCGATTCATATCCCACCCATTCCAAATGGATTCAGGGCAGTTTATGGGACATCAGTCAAGAACTGCAAAGTTCCCTTGCAACTCAGAATCCTCTTATATTACATGTCTCGCCTATTACTGAACTTTATGCCATGCAAAAGTTAAGAAATGGGTAACTGTTTAAACTTGCAGTCTTAAAATCTAGCAATTGCTCTTGTTAAAAATATGAGTCATATATGCATACACTCAGTCCACATGTCTATCTGAAATGAATGTAATCCTTGCTCACATCACAGAGGCACCCCTAATATAAGGAAGAATTGGAACAAAACAAAAACAATGTGGATCCCCCTACTGGAAGTTATCAAGTACTACCAACTCATTTGTTCTGTGAGCTTGTGTTTAAGAAGAAATATGCTTTATCTTTCCCCCCAAACATATAGTGAAAATATTGTGGCATGATAGAACTTTAATAGAGCTATTATTCTTCTACCATCTAATTGGTAGCAGTTAAAAAACATAGTTTTGCAACCCTGTCGTTCTGTCATGTACATTTAATAACTAAATGTACTCTCAGATTGCTTGAGGACAAGAGAAAAGCTGTCATCTTAACCATTGTTGATTGTAATGACTTTAATGACCTGGCAGAGAATCTACAAGAGTACTTCTAAATGACCAAATATTGCCATTCTGACACTGAACTACTGAACTATCATAGACCAGTTGTGCTTTTAATAGTCGACAATACTTCTCCCCTGAGTGACTGAAATTGTGACAAAATTACTGGTTGGAGTCAATTTTCAGAGGAACAAACAATATCTTATGCCAGATGTGACTTTTAAAAAAATCAAATGTGTTTCCAGAAGTACCATAAACTTTGGCAAAGTTTTTTTGAAAACTTTGATGGTCACAGATGGACCATAAAAAAAGCCATAAACAAACATTAAAAACTGCAGAATCATAACCGTTATCTTTACCTCCAATATCTGCATCTTCAGCCAAATGTGAGGACATTGGAAGTGAGGACAGCTGGTACAGTCTTATTCCCTTGAACCCACATGCAATGTGCATGGTTTTTAACATCTGCATAGGGCTTATATTCGTTGATGTCCATGCCCTATTAGTAACATTTGTGATAGACCCTTATCTTCCATGGATGTCATCTGTATTGTGAATATTGTTTGGGCTATTGTTTTTTTCACTGTTGACAAAAGCATCAGTTAAACTTATTTTGTTTTTTCCCTCCTCTCTTTAAGAAATTGAAGCAAAGGAAGCGTGTGACTGGTTGCGAGCTGCTGGATTTCCACAATATGCACAGCTCTATGAAGGTATGTAAAATGGGGGAATGCAAAATACTGTTCAGATATAATGAACTCTGCCAGTAGCAGTGTTTCAGGAGGGACATCATGATCACCTCATTGCTGAACTACGGCAGTTCACATCTTTTAAAATATTAAGAACATCAGCTGAGGGAATGAGAGGAAAACTCTCAAAAGTGACATTCAAATGTACTGCAGTTGTGTGAAGTAAAGAGGAGGTAGACTTGTGTTATTCCTCACTAATAATGTGATGGGTTTGTGTCCATGACACTTGTACAATCATATTCCACAAAATATTTAGTTAGAACACTTATATCCCACTTTCCACAGTGCCCACTGTTGTTGTTAACAGCAGGAGCGGGATAGGATTTCAATTTCTCTAATTTCTATAGAGGTTTGAATGAAAGAAAAATGGTAAGTCCCTCAATGAATGGGTCACCTTCAGGAAAGAGATCTGGATCCTCAACAGAACAATCACAATGCTGTATTAGTAGTGCAACAAAGTGATTGTTTAGAAGAGCCTTTAGAATCTTATGATTTATTTGTTTATTATATATTATTATAGTCCTTCTTTCTCACTGAGACTCAAAAGTAGATTATAAATTGGTACAATCAGTATAAGTTGGCACAATCAATACAATGAGACATCTAGATGTACTAGGAATCAGAGTGTAGAAATCTGTATCATTAGACACAATACCGTACAGATGCAATGCAGGAAAAAATGGTATTGCATCCTTAGAAAACAATGCAATGGCAATAAGGTACTCTGTGCTGCAAACAGATAACATCCTGTATACATTGGTATCGGAGGGAAGGTAGCATGGTATAGCCTGCTCTTGTCAGATCTCAGAAGCTAAGCAGGATGTGGCATGTTCTAAATAAACTTTTTATTAAAAGAAAAAGCTAAGCAGGATCAGCCCTGGTTAGTACTTAAGAGAATATAAGAGAAGCCATGTTGGATCAGGCCAATAGCCCATCCAGTCCAACACTCTGTGTCACACAGTGGCCAAAAAACCCAAGTGCCATCAAGAGGTCCACCAGTGGGGCTAGAAGCCCTTCCACTGTGCCCCCCCACCAAGCACAAGAATACAGACAGAGTGCCCAGACAGAGTTCCAACAATAAGCTGTGGCTAATAGCCGCTGATGGACCTCTGCTCCTTATGCTTATCCATTCCCCTCTTGAAGCTGTCTATGCTTGTAGCCGCCACCATCTCCTGTGGCAGTGAATTCCACATGTTAATCACCCTTTGGGTAAAGAAGTATTTCCTTTTATTCGTTCTAACTCGACTGCTCAGCAATTTTATTGAATGCCCACGAGTTCTTGTATTGTGAGAAAGGGAGAAAAGTACTTCGTTCTCTACCTTCTCTATCCCATGCATAATCTTGTAGTACTTGGGTGGAAAACCACCAAGGAAGACTGCAGAGGGAAGCAATGGCAAGCCACCTCTGCTTCTCACTTGCCTTGAAAGCTCCTTGTGTGGGGTTGCCATAAGCTGGCTGCAGCTTGACAGCACTTTACACACAGATACTGTTATATAGTATACAGTACCTTTCCTTTTACAAAGGGCCTTCTTGAATCATTTTGTTGTAGTATCACCATATTACCTTTCTAGAAAAGCCCACCTGAACCACTCCAGAGCTATAGAAGGCCCTGTACAGATGAGTGAATCTATCATGGTGAAATGCAGGAGGATCCTATAGGACATGTTTGTATTTCTAGACTTTAAAAATAACAGAATGATGCTGTGTGATTTTACAGAAGTATTAAAAAAATACTTCGAAAACTTTTTGCATGACTCCGTTCTGCACACATTTGTGCGTTATATTAAATTCAACAATAGCATTGAAAAGGGTGTCATGGAAACTAGCAAGGAATGAATTCCCATGTTGCCTACCAAAATAACAGCATTTTGACATATTTCTAGTGCTGTTCAGATTATATTATTTCAAGATTTTTACAAGCCTGATAAGGGAACCATCTGATGCCTGGTAGTATTCAGAATCTGACATGTTATCGGTTTGGTTGACAGATCTTACATTTCCCTTTGAGTTGGAAAAGAAAGTAACATACAGTGGGGGAAGTATGTGTTGTATTTGGAAGCAAAATAAATGTAGTCCAGTATCAGTTCTTTCTTCTCTTGCAGATTCCCAGTTTCCTATTGACATTGCAGCTGTGAAGAAAGATCATGATTTTCTTGACAAGGATCTTGTAGAACCTCTTTGTAGGTAAAGTGGGGTTTTAAAAAACATATTATTTATCATTTCTAACACTCTGCAGTATACATTGAACATTTTGTTAATGACTGTCCATTCACCCTTACAGCAACTGTGTGAGATGGAGGGCAAGGCAAAGGGCAGAATATGTATTCAAAAGATATCCTGTTCCAGAAGCTTGGCTATCCACTGAATAGCTGCACAGTAGAAGGAGAGATCTCAAGCGGAAAAGCAGTGGGCATGAATAAGTGCTTAACATTTTCCTGCAATATGTTTTTCTTGTTACCCATGTTTAGTCTGGCTAAGGTTTCTGATGCATGTTTGGCCCACTCCATGGAAGATCAGGGGAGGTGGAGGATTGCACCGGAGAGCGGGAGTAACCAAAGGGCAGTCCTAAGTTCCGCTCATGACCTGAGTTTGATCCTGGCAGAAGCTGGGTTCGGGTAGCCGGCTTGAGGTTGACTCAGCCTTCCATCCTTTCGAGGTCGGTAAAATGAGTAGATGACGAGGGAAGGCAATGGCAAACCACTCCGTAAAAAGTCTGCCGTGCAAACATTGTGAAAGCAACGTCACCCCAGAGTCGGAAACGATTGGTATCTGCACCTTTACCTTTACTATTTCTGCACTAGTCATACATTTCAGTTGTTCAGTGGAAACTTCAACTGGTCCACAGTTGAGAAGCTAGTGAGGGCTTGGTTACATCATGTGCTGAAAGCTCAACATAACCAGTTGTTTCTGAGCATGATTCAGAGTTCTGGTTCTTCCCTTTAAGGCACTAAACAGCTTGGGGGCCAAAGTACCTGAACAACCCTCTTCTGCCATAGTATCCAGCCAAACAGTTAAGATCTGCCTCTCAGGCTTTGCTCTCTGTGCCCCTGCCTTCAGAGGTAAGGTGGGTAGCACCCAGACGCAGGGCATTCATTGTTGCCTTTGGAATGTCCTCCCCCTTGAGGATCATCTGGTGCCCACTTTTAGGCACTGGGCCCCCCAAAAAATCTTTTTTCCCAGACTTTTAATTAAGGGGTTTATCTTATCAGGATCCCCCCCCCCCCAAAAAATGGTCTGCTTTTCCTTTGTGGATAGTTTTTATGCTGCTTATGTTAAATGGCTTATATTTTTGCGTTTTATGGCTTGCTTTTTATATATTGTGTTTTTTTATTGTAAACCACCTCAAGCAAGACTCTGAAGAGGTAGCAAATAAATAATCTAAATAAATGGCCCCCTGCTCCCCCACCCAGACTCCCGCTGGTTGCCAGGCATTGGCCGGTGTTGGCTGGCAACCCTAGTTGCAGCTGAAGTGGAGTTGGTATGTGGTGTTGACCTTTCTTATTGGGTTTTTAAGATGATCTAAGTCCTTCAGGACAGAGCTGAAATAAATATATCCTCCTGTAGTACATCAGTGCTGGGTAGATTCCACATGGTTCACTGTGGGTTCAAGAGGGATCTGAGCATAGGATTGAGTTCTCAGACAATTGTTTCACTTCACATGGAAAATTCACTGTGTGCTCAAAATTACCACATGGCCTAAATCTTGCAGGACTATGTGAATCAGTTCCATCAAGGATTTATTTTGCAAATTAGACTATTATAGGAGCCACTGGATCAAGAGAAGTTATAGTGTCTTGGTGGAAAAGAATAATGTGTGGTTGTAGAGCTACCCAAATGCAGAAGACCTCCTGTACTGCTGCCATAGCCCTGCATTTGCTGCCTCTGACCCCAGTATGCCCTTGGCTGGATTCCTATGCAGCTGCTCAATAACAGCTGCAGACTGGTCATAAGGAACTGGGATTTTGAGCCATATTAAGGTGTCACAGATAACAGAGAAACAGGGCCAAAGGCCCACCCAGAAGGCAACCCAATTAAAAGCTTTTGTTCTGCAGTGTCATTTACCTTTAACATGTGTTAGAGGGAAACAAAGTGGCTTGGCTCTTAAACCTGATAGTTTGCTGTATGGACAGTTTTCTGGATCTCTGGACCATGATAGGTTTTCAGTGTTTTTTGTTTTTTTTTAAAGTTCCAAGGCTGTGAGAATGTATGGATTGTTGCATACATATATATGTTGTGCCTTTGGTTGGGGAAAGTGCACACAGATAGCAGTGTGATAGTTGGGCTGCATTTTGCAGTTACCTGTTTTGTACAATACATGAACAGTACGGCTTGTGTATATTTTGTCCTTGGAGACAGATTCCTGAGAACAAAATATAACACTTAAAGCAATTCTTATGAATATTGATTAAAATGTCATAGGCTATTGTTTCCAATCTTGGAATTATTCTTGCTGAAACTTTGACTCTCATTCCAATGACAGATGTAAGCAGATGGAGAACTCTGTCTTCTGCCATTGGCACATCATGAGGTTGTGAGAAATCCAGGCAGAATGTATTTAATCGGAGACTCTGGAGACAGTTGAGCTCATAAAGATGATCATTAATCCTCTCACTTCATTGGCACAATATGTTCCAAAATATTGGAAGGGCCACAGAAAATATCATCATCTTTCTTGTTTAAAATGCACACTGCTAAATCAGCAGTCTAGGGCTTCATCACTGGCTATATTGAAAGGTAGTCTTGGAACATGGGGAAAGAGTTACCTTGCAATGCAGACAGGGAATTACTCTAACATTTGCAATGCATGATCTTGATGGTATTATTTCCATGATATTCACTGATGAGGTCTGTAGATAAAAGGGTATTTTAATCCAGTGCTCTGCAGATCTTGGATACACATATGATCAGGGCTTTTTTAAAAAAGCAGGAACACACTGGAAAGCAGTTCCAGCTAGCTTGACATCAGGGTGTGGCCTAATAGAGCCAGTTTGGTGTAGTGGTTAAGTGTGTGGACTCTTATGTAAGAAAAAGCCCCCTACTTTTCATATACATGGACATCGTGATCACCAGTATGGTTGCCAGGGTGCCTGAAGTTATGACTCGCACACATCTGCTCTAAGAAGTGGACTTTGCCCACGGTTTCTAAGGCTTATGTGGATACTATAAGCCTCAGCTTTGCAGCAGCATTCTACATCTCTGGATGGGTGTTAGCCAGAACTACAGACGAGCTTCCAGCTGCTCCTTGTGTGCCCAGTCTTGGCCGCTGCAGTGGAAGAAGCCACGCCACCATGAACTGTACAGGCAAACAGTTTCCAGCCTGTTTCCATGAACCAAAGGCTAACACCACCAGAATCCATCTTGTTTTCCTGACTCCATATCCAACAGCTGCTTCAACTTCTGCATAAGGCAATCAAGCTTATCTTAGGCGTGGATCCTGCCAGACCGCCTAAGCCTTTGTCTAACGGAACTCAAGACAAAGACTGGTGCCAAGAAGAAGAGTGAACAAGAGGAAGATCATCTTCAGCCAGAGCCAAGTTCCTTTGTGTAAACCCGGTGTTACCTTAGGTAGCAATTTGGCCATCTATTGTCACCTTTTTAGATAAGTTTGGTAAACTCAAGCACACCTCCACCCAGTAATTTCCCCCATTCTTTTCCCCATTTTGGAGCCTCACCCTGGTCCATTGCAACCTGAAAGTCCAACCAGGTACCCCTGGACCAAGCTTGTTCATTGGTCAGTCATGGGCACCCAATTAGGTGCCACCAATTAACTTGCTATTGGCTACTGCAGAAGTCCAGCCCTTATGGTCACTGCAGAGCCTCCCCTTTTCTGAGGTCATGTACCAGCTGACCACCTGAAATCCACCCCTGTACCTCCCATCCCCTGAGGGTCTAAGGTACTCTATTTAACCTCTGACCCAACTCCACTCATGTGTGCATCTAGCAGTACCCCAGTTCCACTGTCTAGATCCATCCCCGATTCTGGCCACAGTTTTGGGTCCATTTCCCCCATCCTCTTATGTCGCCATTGGAGCCTTTCTTGAAGACTACGATCGGTAATTATCACCCTGTTTGTCTACCCATGTGTTGTCTCTGTATCTCTCTCTATTTTTCCTAGGACTGTATGTATGTTTCATGAGCACATTGTCTTGTATGTATGCCTATATTTTCTAGAATAAATTTTAATTGTTTTTACTTAATTAGTGTCCCTGATAAATTTGAGCATTAATTTTTGGACGTGGAATCCTGTATATACAGGTAAAAGATCCTGATTAAGCCAGGTGCCCACCTAACAATTCCCCAACCTCAGTTTTGAGGGCATTTTGGCTTACACTTATCTGGGAGAACCGGGTTTGATTCCCCACTCCTCCACTTGCACCTGCTGGAGTGGCCTTGGGTTAGCCATAGCTATCGCAGGACTTGGCCTTGAAAGGGCAGCTGCTGTGAGAGTCCTCTCAGCCCCATCCACCTCAGAGGGTGTCTGTTGCGGGGGGAGAAGGCATCAGAGATTGTAAGCCGCTCTGAGTCTCTGATTCAGGGAGAAGGGTGGGGTATAAGTCTGCAATTCTTCTTCTTCTAATATGCAAATGAGTTTCTGCTGGGCTTTTTCTACAAAAAAAAGTCCTGCATATGATGTTCTTGCGACAGCAAATAGTTCTTCCACTTAGGCATCACAGTACTGAGGCTGAAGACATATGACAGAGTGGGAGACTTAGTTGTTTATGGGTATACACAATTATCCCAGTATCACCTTCAATAAATAGGTTTTTGTAATGTTTGACCATTAATGACTGGGGGAGAAAAGATAAACATGGGCACCAAATATTTCTTATATGACTTGCAGTGTTACTAACATTATCATTTCTCTAGGTTTTATTTAGAGACAGGTTTTTTTTATAGCAGGAATGCACAGGAACGCAGTTGGCATCAGGTGGTGTGGCCTAATATACAAATGAGTTCCTGCTGGACCTTTTCCTACAAAAAGAACCCTGTTTAGAGATACTGTTGAAATTGCTTGTGGTTTTTTAGAGGTTGCTCTCGTTAGTTTGTTATCACTTATTATAGTTATGGGTAGTTAGAGATATAGATATTTATGTAATGATGGAAGCAGGTATAATATTTGTACAAGAACAACTGTTGTTGTTCTTACCAAATTGTTCTTAGTTATGTCTGAGACTATTACATATTTTATTTACATGCCCTTATAAGTAATCAGATTCAAAAACAAAGAGACTAGACTCTACGCTGCAATCTAGTCTAGAAGCCCATTTCTGATTCTACCTTTCAAAAGACCAGCAAAAAGCTCAAAAGAGCAGAAAAACAACAGCTCTGATTCTGGTCCCAATTTATTTCATAGGAATGAATACTCTATTCCCCAATGTCAGTTGACCTTTAAATGAGAATATTTGAAATTCCATCCATATGTATGACACAAGGAGCAATGTCTGAGATTGTAAACTGCCCAATGAGCTGATTAACAAGATGCTGATCTTTGTATCTTGTGTTGCTTTTTAGACGATTGAACACATTGAACAAATGCACCTCAATGAAACTCGATGTGAATTTCCAAAGGAAAAAGGCAAGTATATTTGAATTCAGAAGTTTTTGCCCTTTGTATTGACCAAAACATTCAGAGTCCAGAAATCCAACCTAGAATTGGTCTTGCTTCTAACCACTACATGTAGTTTGATACCAGACAACAAGAGAAAAAACATAGTAATTAGCCATTATTTGCCTCAACTGCTGAAGTAAAACTTCCCAGAGTATACAACAGATATTGTACATGTAAGTTAATAGCATGGTGGTCAGTTAAAGTCTTGCAGTGTCCCAGAGGTTCACCAGCAACATTATAATTACTATCACAGTGTGTCTGATATCCTTCCACCCACTCCTTCCTGCCTTTTCTGGACATCAGCTAAACAACAGTTTGAAAACTCTGACACACTTACACAGCAGCAAAGACTATATGATGAGAGGAAAATTTCTAGCAAAAAAGTATACCAGCGTATACAGGGAGGTACGTGTTTCCTACTAAAGACAAGTTCTTCTCAGAGTACAGTCCAATGGTATGGGATCACAAGACATGATCTCTTGCCAGATAATGTCAATAATCTTCACCCTCTTTTGTGCTGAATTATTTTAATAAGTCTTCCCATGTTGACAGCCGCCTTGAGTAACACAGGCATTATGTAAGGCTTAAGTGGTTTCAGCAAGGAATGCAGAAAATGCAGTTTGATATGGAGAATTTTGAAACAGAGCAAGCCAACATTCTGTTTACAAGACTTTCCAGTCCCAGGGGCACTTTCTAATCAGCAATATGTAGTACAAATCATTGCCTTAAGACATATTGTATATTATGACACTCTTTCTCTCGGAATACTTACTTAATTTTTTCAGTGGTTTTAAAAACCCATTGGCAGGTCAAGGCTGCAATCCTAAATGTATTTAGGGTGAAGATAGACAAAATATATTTGTATACAGTACATTCTTACAGCTCTGAGCCTGGATGTAGGGAGAATAGGATACAAATCTAATAAATTCCCAGTGCTAAAAGCTATGGTTCACAATTTAGCTGTCATATGAGCCTACTAGTGAATCACATGGTCATCATCTGTGCACCATTCACCTCCTTTCTTGCCAACAGATGCCTCCTTATCCCTCCTTATACTTCTTCAGCTGGGGAAAGTTAGGAAAACACCCTGCAGCTGGGTACGCAAAACAGGAGAAGGTATGAACATAAGAGCCCTTCTGGATCAGAGCCATGGTCCATCTAGTCCAATATCCTGTCTCACAAAGTGACCAGTCAGTTCCCCTAGAGGGCCAACAACAGGGCATTCCCCTGATGGTGCTTCCTCAGACTGGGGTTCAAGGATTAGTGCCTCTGAATGTGGAGGTTCCCCACAACCACCATGGCTAGTAGCCACTGATAGACCTATCCTCCATGAATCTATCTGATCTCCTTTTAAAACTGTTTATTCTTATGGTCATCACTACATCCTCTGGCAGCAAACTCCACATTATAATCACTCTGTGTGTAAAAAAAATTCCTTTTTTCCATCCTGAAGCTACTACCCATCAGGAGCTTCAGTTTCAAGCACATACCTGTGAGATGTTTTGATGACTTTTCCCCAGCTGGGAGTAGTGGCTGAAATAAGCAGTCAGTCAAAGGTAAGATAACTGGGCATCAAGCAGGCTTCAGATCTCTCATACACTACTGACCAGTTGTGACGGTGACCCCCCACACACACACACACAATGATTTAAGAATACACTGTAAGTCTTCTTCCTGTGCTGTCATCACATTTACCAGCAAGTACATTCCATTGAACCTGATGGGGCTTAGTTCTGCGGAAACATGCCCCATCTTTCTCCTGTTCCTCTGTTTCTTTCCCTGTGTCAAATGTTGGATTGTAGGCAAGGCAGGGATCTCTCTGTCTCTGTCTCTCTATTGTTCTGTAAAGTACCATGCACACTGATGAAACTACAAGTGTTTCTATGCATTTATTTATTTCATTTATACCCAATTGGATTTTAAATTTTCTCCTCTACTCCATTGTATCCTTACAGCAACCCCGTGAGGTAGGTTAGGCTGAGCATGTATGACTGGCCCAAGGTCACCCAGCAAGCTTCCTTGGCACAGTGGGGATTGGAACCTGGGGGTGCATTCACACTGCACTAAATAATGTTTTGCAACTGGATTTTTGCTATTCATACACAGTAGAAATCCAGTTGCAAAACGCATCAGTTAGTGCAATGTGAATGCACCCTGGGTCTCCCAGATCCTGATTCAGCGCTCAGGCTACTACACCTCAATGGCTACTTAATCACAAATGTAGTAGTTGCCCCGTTTGGGATTAGTCACTTGTGTAATCCCAGTAATCTGGGATCATTTGGGATGATGTCACAGTGCTAGGGCAGCTCTGTGGTGACATCATTTAGGGAAAATAAAATTAATCAAATGTGAGATCAGTGTAAATGAATGGTGAACATTCTGTCAGCAATGATTGAAGTTTGCCTAGAAGACTTTTGCAGTGGTTTTGATCTGCCTGGTTCAGTCATTTCCTCTAATATGAAAGTTCATGGCTGAATGCCTTTTTAGAAAGCTGCAAAGTGCAGCCACCTGCAAACAAAGCAGGGGTTCCTGTATACTAAGGGCCTTTCTCTCTGTGTGGAAATCTATTGCCAGTAAATAAAAAAAGAAGAATTATCACACCTCCACTTGATGAGGACTGAGCAGCAGGCTTATTGCTCTGACAGCTGAGGAAGTTGGCCTGCTCAAAAGTGTACAAATTCTGGAGAGGAACATTTGGGTCAGGAGAAACTCCCATTTCATTTATCCTTGTGATTGTTTCCAGACCCCAGCCTTACTTCTCTTTTCTCTAAATGCAAGCCTATGCAGAAAATGACTGATAATGCAGATAATGGTTTGGATCCTAAGAATTGCAAATGGAATAATATTAATACCAGATGCAAACAGCTTCCCTGCCTCTCCCTATAGCCTTCTCTGCTCCTTGAAATTGTGCTCCTTTGACTAGAATACTTCAGGGTAGGTTTGTGACTCCCTTGTGGCCACCTCAGGGCCAAAAGGACCACCTCAGTCAGTGCAGGTGGAACAATGTGGTAGCATATGCAGATCTATATACTATTTGGTGCTTCTTGCTTGATAACACAATTTAATGCTACAGTCACTGGAAGCTGCCATTTGGGTGTGGTCATGGAAGTCAACTTCAGATTAAAAATGGTGGTGGACAGATAGTTCTTGGATAGCTAGCAGTTCTTGTTTCCACTGTAGAACTGGCAAGTGTTTCCTCACACAGTGGCTGTTGCTTCTTTTAACAACTCTTCTTGTCATTTATGAGGCCTGGAACTCAAAGCCAAACAAACATTGCTTAGTTAGAAAGCTTGGCACAATTGTGTTCCACGTGTTCTTGAGTGCTTTGGAAAAAAGAAACAGCCAAATTAGCCATCACATCTTCTTATTCTTGATACCCAACCAAGAAGTGACAGCTTTGAGGAAACAACTGTGAGGCATGCTGGGGAAGAAAACAAGACACAATGGAAATTCAAAAGCAAAATTCACATGTACTTCCACATAGGCAAGCCCTTATCCCATCATGCAGCAGCAACTGAAAAGTATGTTTGAAAATCTAAATTCCGTTAGATTGAGAAGGAAAAAAACTGGCATGTTACTCAGCCAAACACAAAGCTGCTATTGGAGTAACTGCCTTCTGCAGCTGTAGGGGGGTTATATCCCTGGTGAGTAAAACAATGTTGGAACATCCATTATAATAAAACTACATTGATTGTTTTGTTGGCATCCATAAGAAACTGTTTTCTAGTTGACTTTTCTTCTATTTTTAAAGAAAGCTCAGTATAGAATTCATTATCTTTGGCAAACACTAACATCCATTCTGACTAAACTTTTCTGCTCTTTTTGTCATGGAAGACTATAAACATATAGGTTTTTTGTGATATTAGTCTTATTAAAAAAGTAAAAAATGAAGGCACATATGGAAGCTGAGTGAGGGAAAAAAAGATTGAACTATCAAACCACTGTTTATTGAGGTCTTCAGAAGATGGATGTAAGAGAGAATTCTCCAGTGGTCCCTGGTAGTGGGATGGTCCGAAACTGTTGGGAGTAGGCTCCTCCTCCGGAAACAGGGTCGTTGATAGTTTGATCTGGCCTGGGGGAGGGGCCGCTCTGTTGGAAACTCTCCAGTCCAAACGGCCCTGTTACGAGACAGGACGTGTTCGTTGTGCATCGGAGCACAGTGATCCGCAGAACGAGGTCTCCTTGTGAGAAAGTCTCTGCCACCTGGTTCTTCAGCCGCAACGGCAGCAGGCAGAGCATTTTACCACCAGCAGTGGGTTTTACCCAGCAAAGGTGGCACAACTGGGGACTGCTGCAGAGAGCGAGGTTGCCCATCCTAAACCTGTTGAGGCGGGCGTAGTGCAGACAACCGAGGTCCAGCGTGGCCGAGAACAGAAAACTCTTGGTGGTTCACTCAGACAGCGTGTCTACTCGAGAGAAGGTGGTAAGCTGCCTGAGGGAGAGCGGGAAAGCTCTTTGTGATGTGCAGACTGTTTTTACTTGGGACGGGCTCCGCTGGGATGAGGGAAGCCCACCCGCTAGCTTACAGCAGTTTGGACCCCTCCTGAACGGGGTGGGGAAAGGCTTATGCCATAGTGGGCCTCTCCAACTCAGGCGCAGTTAGCGTGGCCTGGGGGGGGGGGCGGTTCTTTACTACGCAGAAAGGGTCGCCATTTCAGGCAGTTAGCCTGGTAACGGAGGCTTCTCCCTCTCCCCTTTCACTTTCGTTTCAGCCTTCTGCTGTAGCTGAGATGGCTGACGGACAGGGACAGACTAGTGAGACAGGTTCAACCAGTGATTTCTCCATCCCAAAGTACTCAGGATCTGCTTCCAAAAAAGATCGAGAGGATTCTGAACTGGATTTAACTGGAGAGGATGCCAAGCTTAACTTACTCACTTGGTTAAAAAGAGAATTGAACAAGGAGTTTGCCCCTGCCCGAGGCTCTACTGTGCCTTCTCACCCCCAGAAAAGGAAGAGACAATCAGTTCTAGATATTGCCACACACCCAAAGAAAGCAAAATTGGGGTATGAGCTTGGACTCTCCCTGTAATAGTTCTCAGGAGGAAGAGGAGGCTGACTCTTCAGTAGACTCCTCTGCAAAGGAGAAAGGGGAACTCTCTGAGGAGGAGGATGCTACTCCTTCAGTGCAATCTAGGGTTTTTACAGTGGAATATTATTCTAAACTCCTACCTAAGGTCCTCAGGGAACTGGACTTTACTGCCACACCCAGAGAGAAGGCAGAATTGGACCCTGAGCTGCCTGCAGGCTCAGGGAAGATGATGCCCAAAGTGGCGGTTTCTCAGACCAGGGTGCCCTTGCCTGCCCCCTTTTTTAGTCTTATTAAGGCGGAGTGGAAACACCCGGCTAAGCCAAAATCTAACCCTCATCTGTTTTCCAAACTGTATGGGTTGAGTCCAGAGGGCTGCCTAAAATTCTAAGGTGTGATAGCTGGGGAACTGCTCTTTGTTTGGTTGACTGCTCTTTGTTTGGTTGACTGCCTTAAGGGTGAAAGAGATTGAGAGTGATTGCTGCTGATTGAGAGTGATTGCTGAGGAGTGCCCTGCTCCACCTCTTTGCATTTTAAGCTGCGCCTTGCCAAAGGCGCGAGCCTTTGGCGCGAGCCGAAGGGCGAGA
This sequence comes from Heteronotia binoei, assembly GCF_032191835.1. Classification (NCBI taxonomy): domain Eukaryota; kingdom Metazoa; phylum Chordata; class Lepidosauria; order Squamata; family Gekkonidae; genus Heteronotia; species Heteronotia binoei. The sequence goes on from NW_026799994.1 coordinate 207,507, forward strand.
GCTAAAGGGCTCTTGGCCTGTGGCTCTTCGCCTAGGGGCTCTCTAAGGAGCAGGAACCCAGATCCCTGGCTTCCTTGTTCTCCAAATAAGGTAAGTTCCCAATAAGGTAAGTTTAGGTAAGTTGACCCGCCAGAAGGGGAGCCACTTAAACAGCATTTAAAGAGGACTGTATATTTTAATATATATATATATACACAATGAAGATAGAATGCCAGCAGGGGGATGGGGGCTTTCCAGTGTTTTGCACTGAGTGTCACATGTATGACTATCTGCCCAAAGGACAGAAGTCTTGGGTGTGTGCTCGATGCAAGGAGCTCCTGGTCCTCAGGGAACGAGTTCGTACCCTTGAGGCCGAGGTGACTGCCCTGGAGAAGCAGAGACGGTCAGTTAGGCACTTGGGGAAGACTCTCGGGGGCGTATTAGATGAGCCCCGCTCTGAACGTAGCAGCCCCGTTGCTGCCAGAGAGTGTGAGGGTCGAGAGGGAACAGGGCACCGTGCTGAGGATAAGGGGAATGCGCCCTCAGAAGGGACCTCTTCTTCGGTTGGTGAGCGGGAATCCTTTCGCGCCAAGGAACCATCCCTGAGCAGGGGGAGAGGGGGGGTATTGGTAGTTGGTGATTCGATCATTAGGCAAGTAGACAGCCAGGTGGCGAAACCGCGTACTGACCGTATGGTGACTTGCCTGCCTGGTGCGAAGGTAGCGGACATTACGCGTGTAGTAGATAGACTGATAGACAGTGCTGGGGAGGAGCCTGTGGTCGTGGTGCATGTTGGCACCAACGATGTGGGGAAATGCAGTCGTGAGGTCCTGGAGGAAAAATTTAGGCTGCTAGGCGGGAGACTTAAGGCCAGGACCTCCAAGGTAGCCTTCTCGGAAGTGCTACCTGTTCCACGTGCAGGGCAGGAGAGACAGGCACAAATTAGAAGTCTCAATGTGTGGATGAGACGATGGTGTAAGGAGGAAGGGTTTAAGTTTGTTAGGCACTGGGATGCTTTCTGGAACAAGCGGGAGCTGTACAAAAGAGACGGTCTCCACTTGTCCCCGGATGGAACCAGGCTGCTGGCGCTTAAAATCAAAAAGGTGGCAGAGCAGTTTTTAAACTAAATCTTGGGGGAAAGCCGACAGGAGATGAAATGTCTCTGGTTCGGGAGGACTCGTCTCAAAGAGATGAAGGGTTAGCTGCTATTTTTCTACCGGGTAACGGACCGGAGTTGTCCACTGTGAAGGCGACAAACAATATAGACTGTCTGCCAGTGTCTCGAGGCGGCAGGAGGAAGATGGCGGGCCTAGCTCGCCTGGGAAATTATAGATGTTTGTATGCAAATGCTAGAAGTGTTCAAAGTAAAATTGGTGAATTGGAATGTTTAGTGCTGGGAGAAAACATAGACATTGTGGGAATTTCAGAAACTTGGTGGAATGAGGAGAATCAGTGGGACACGGTGATTCCTGGATATAAGCTATATCGGAAGGATAGGGAGGGAAGGGTTGGAGGTGGGGTGGCTCTGTATGTCAGAGAGGATATACGGTCCAGTAAGGCTGAGATCAGAGAATTAGATTCACTTTTAGAAATGCTTTGGGTTGAAATAGAGGGCCCAAAAGGAAATTTAACTATGGGAGTTTGTTATCGCCCACCAAATCAAAAGAGAGAGGACGATTATAATATGATGGAAGGCTTAAAGATAGCGGCTAAACGTAAAAACTGTGTTGTAATAGGTGATTTTAACTACCCGCAGATTGATTGGGTCAATATGTGTTCTGGTCGAGAGAAAGAGATTGAGTTTCTTGATGCTCTCAATGACTGTGCTATGGAGCAGATGGTCTCAGAACCTACCAGGGGTGGGGCGATCCTGGATTTGGTCCTAAGTAATGCCCAAGACTTGGTGAGAGATGTAAAAGTGATTGCGCCGCTTGGGAGCAGTGACCATAATGTTATTGATTTCACCGTTTGTATAAATAGGGAGTTGTCCAAAAAGACCACCACAACCACGTTTAACTTTAAAAGGGGTAAATACACTGAGATGAGGAGGCATGTGAGGAAGAAACTGAAAGGAAAGGTACATACGGTCAAAACCCTTGGGGAAGCTTGGACGCTATTTAAAACTATAATCCTAGAAGCTCAGATAAAATACATACCACAAGTTAGGAAAGGCACAAACAGGCATAAGAAAAGGCCTGCGTGGTTAACAAACAAAGTAATGGAAGCTGTAAAAGGTAAGAAGGACTCCTTTAAGTGGTGGAAAACCAGTCCAAGTGAGATTAGTAAAAGGGAACACAGGCTGTGGCAAATCAAATGCAAGACTGTGATCAGGCAGGCAAAAAGGGACTATGAGGAGCATATCGCAAAAAACATAAAGACCAACAATAAAACTTTCTTCAAATATATTAGAAGTAGGAAACCAGCCAGGGAGGCAGTGGGGCCCTTGGATGACCATGGGGTAAAAGGATTACTGAAGGAGGATAGGGAAATGGCTGAAAAGCTAAATGAATTTTTTGCCTCCGTCTTCACTGTAGAAGACAAGAACTTTTTGCCCGCCCCAGAACCACTAATTTTGGAAGGGGTGTTGAAAGACCTGAGTCAGATTGAGGTGACAAATGAGGAGGTCCTACAACTGATAGACAAATTAAAAACTAATAAGTCACCGGGTCCGGATGGCATACATCCGAGAGTTCTGAAGGAACTCAAAGTTGAACTTGTGGATCTTCTAACAAAAATCTGTAATCTTTCATTGAAATCTGCCTCCATTCCTGAGGACTGGAAGGTAGCAAATGTCACCCCCATCTTTAAAAAAGGTTCCAGAGGAGATCCGGGAAACTACAGGCCAGTCAGTCTGACTTCAATACCGGGAAAGTTGGTAGAAACCATTATCAAGGACAGAATGAGTAGGCACATTGATGAACACGGGTTATTGAGGAAGACTCAGCATGGGTTCTGCAAGGGAAGATCTTGCCTCACTAACCTGTTGCATTTCTTTGAGGGGGTGAACAAACATGTGGACAAAGGAGACCCGATAGATGTTGTTTACCTTGACTTCCAGAAAGCTTTTGATAAAGTTCCTCATCAAAGGCTCCTTAGAAAGCTTGAGAATCATGGAGTAAAAGGACAGGTCCTCTTGTGGATCAAAAACTGGCTGAGCAATAGGAAGCAGAGAGTGAGTATAAATGGGCAGTCTTCGCAGTGGAGGACGGTAAGCAGTGGGGTGCCGCAGGGCTCGGTACTGGGTCCCATGCTTTTTAACTTGTTCATAAATGATTTAGAGTTGGGAGTGAGCAGTGAAGTGGCCAAGTTTGCGGATGACACTAAATTATTCAGGGTGGTGAGAACCAGAGAGGATTGTGAGGAACTCCAAAGGGATCTGTTGAGGCTGGGTGAGTGGGCGTCAACGTGGCAGATGCGGTTCAATGTGGCCAAGTGCAAAGTAATGCACATTAGGGCTAAGAATCCCAGCTACAAATACAAGTTGATGGGGTGTGAACTGGCAGAGACTGATCAAGAGAGAGATCTTGGGGTCATGATAGATAACTCACTGAAAGTGTCAAGACAGTGTGCGTTTGCAATAAAAAAGGCCAATGCCATGCTGGGAATTATTAGGAAGGGAATTGAAAACAAATCAGCCAGTATCATAATGCCCCTGTATAAATCGATGGTGCGGTCTCATTTGGAGTACTGTGTGCAGTTCTGGTCGCCGCACCTCAAAAAGGATATTATAGCTTTAGAGAAGGTGCAGAGAAGGGCAACTAGAATGATTAAAGGGCTGGAGCACTTTCCCTATGAAGAAAGGTTGAAACGCTTGGGACTCTTTAGCTTGGAGAAACGTCGACTGCGGGGTGACATGATAGAGGTTTACAAGATAATGCATGGAATGGAGAAAGTAGAGAAAGAAGTACTTTTCTCCCTTTCTCACAATACAAGAACTCGTGGGCATTCGATGAAATTGCTGAGCAGACAGGTTAAGACGGATAAAAGGAAGTACTTCTTCACCCAAAGGGTGATTAACATGTGGAATTCACTGCCACAGGAGGTGGTGGCGGCCACAAGTATAGCCACCTTCAAGAGGGGTTTAGATAAAAATATGGAGCACAGGTCCATCAGTGGCTATTAGCCACAGTGTATGGAGCACAGGTCCATCAGTGGCTATTAGCCACAGTGTATGTGTGTATATAACATTTTTTGCCACTGTGTGACACAGAGTGTTGGACTTGATGGGCCGTTGGCCTGATCCAACATGGCTTCTCTTATGTTCTTATGTTCTTATGCTACTAAACGGCTGAAATTGCGCATAGTGGACGATCCTGTAAATAGTTTATTATCCACATCTGTGCTTCCCATGGATGCAGATGGGCTACCCAAGGATGCCTGCAATAGACGGATGGAACAGACATTACGAAAGGACTTTGAAGCATCAGCTTGGTCCATCCGGGCGTCTTCAGCGGGGTCGCTGTTTGTACGCGCAGTATATACCTGGGCATCCAATTTGGCCTCAGCAGATAATTATGTGCCAAAGGAATTCAAGAATGAGCTTAACAAAATAGCCTTGGGCACAGTATTTATTGTAGATGCGACCCTAGATGCAATGCAGTTGTCTGCAAGGGCAGTGGCTTGCAGTGTGGCAGCATGCAGGAACGTTTGGCTCAGGACTTGGGATGCAGATGCAGATGCACAGGCTAGACTGGCAGCTGTACCATTCAAAGGTGTTAGTCTCTTTGGGAACGAACTGGAACGCTTCCTGATTGAGGGGAAGGACAAGAAGAAAGTCTTGCCTTCTAAGAGGAAGGATTTTAAGTCTAAAATATCCTTCCAGCCCTTTTGGGACTCCAAAAAATTCTCCCGGCCTTCGGGTTTTAAGCCTTTCCGAGGGAAGTAGCAGTCTCACAGTCGAGATGCTAAATCCTTTTCTAGCCAAAGCGACAAGGGAAGCAAAAGTGACTCCAAAAAGGGAGGGTCACAATGACTATGCCGTAAGTCCAGAGCTGCTTCCTATTGGGGGGCGGCTACAGTTTTTTGCAGACTGATGGAAGGTGTCAGTTGCAGACCAATGGGTGATCGACATGGTATCCAAGGGCTATGCATTAGAACTGGAATCTTTCCCACATCGGAGGTTTCGTTCAGTGCCGAGAAAACAAGACCCGACCACACACCGGGGGATGTTGTGCGCCATCTAACATCTACTAGACATCAGGGCTATAGAACCCGTACCTGTGATTCAGAGGGGTCAAGGGGTGTATTCCATTTTATTCCTGGTGCCAAAGAAGAATGGCAATGTCCGGGCCATTCTAGACTTAAAATGGGTAAATCGATTTGTGAAAACCAAAAAGTTTCGGATGGAGACGTTGCGTTCCATTCTATTGGCAGTTCAAGAACGAGAATACCTGACGTCCATCGATCTGTCCGAGGCGTATTTGCATGTTCCCATTCGACCAAGTCACAGATGGTTCCTCAGGTTTGCGTACGACAGGAAGCACTTCCAGTACCAGGCTTTGCCATTTGGGCTCAAGTCTTCACTGCGAGTGTTTACAAAGATCCTGGTGGCTTTGGTGGCTCATTTACGGATGGGGGGCGTGGTTCTTCATCCGTATCTGGACGATCTCTTGGTCAGGGCCTTTTCCTTCCAGCAGAGCCTGGAGGACACCAATCGGACTATTCAAATACTGCAGGACCATGGTTTCGTGGTCAACAGGACAAAGAGAAACCCTACTCCAACGCAAGAGATAGTGCATCTGGGTGTCCTGATCAATACTCGAAGGCACAAAGTGTTTTTGTCAAAAGTACGACAGGTGAACCTCAGATCCTTGTTGGAGGAGGTATTGTCCCTGAATTGGGTGCCTTTGATGACTCTAGCAAAGCTTTTAGGTGTTCTGGTGTTGTGCCAGATTGTACTGTCTTGGGCGCGTTTCCACCTACAGCCCTTACAATGCTTCCTGATCCCTTATCAACATGTGATAGCTCGCAAGCTGCACAAGCTAGTGTTTCTTCCACAGGAGCTGAAGACGCAACTTCAGTGGTGGCTGGAACCATCCCGTTTTCAGCAAGGAGTGTCAATGAAGGAGCCACAGAGGATAGTGGTAACTACAGACTCCAGCCTCTCTGGCTGGGGAGCGCATTCTCAAGGGATGATGATTCAAGGTCAGTGGTCCCTGATGGAGTCCCGACAGAGCATCGACCTGCTGGAGCTGAGGGCGATTGGTCTGGGGTTGTTATGTTTTCAGACGACGCTGCAGGGGAGTCACGTGTTAGTGAAGACAGACAATGTGACAGCCAAAGCTTATGTCAACCGGCAAGGTGGGACCAGAATCAGGAAACTGTGCAGCGAGGCCAACAGCTTACTGGTTTGGGCAGAGAAGTATCTGTTATCCATAAAGGCGATTCATGTAGCCGGGAAGGACAACGGGCTGGCAGACTGGCTCAGCAGACAGAGGCTGGATCAGACGGAATGGTCGGTGGACAAGGCGGTCTCTTCAGCGCAGATATGGCAGAGTGACTGTGGATTTGTTTGCAACCGCGGACAATCGTCAAGTGCGACGTTTTTTTGCCAAACAGAAGGACGATCAGGCGGAGGGCATAGACGCTCTCAACCGGGACTGGCCGGACGGTCTTCTGTACGCCTTCCCACCACTGCAGCTGATTCCCCGGTTGGTTCACAAGATTCTTCAGCAAACAGCGGAGCTGGTCCTGGTTGCTCCCTTCTGGTCGAGACGGTGGTTTTAAGACCTCATGTGGCTGTCAACGGAGAAGCCTTGGCGTCTCCCAGCATCCGAGACATTGCTGGGACAAGGGACAGTTTGCCATCCTCAGCCGGATATGTTACAGTTAACTGCGTGGAGGTTGAGCGGTTGCAGTTAGTTAAGTTGGGGTTTGACAAATCTGTGATTGACACTATGTTGGCATCCAGAAAATGTTCTACCACTCGGGTGTATAACAACACTTGGTGTGTCTTTTCCAACTGGTGTGTGGAAAGGGGGTGGGATCCCTTAAAGTTACCAGTTCGGAAGCTGCTGCTGTTCTTGCACGAGGGCCTGGATAAGGGGTTGGCTACTAATACCCTTCGTAGGCAGGTGGCAGCTATTTCTGCTGTCCGTGGAGCTAAAAAGGGGGGTTCCTTGACATTGCATCTGCATGTTGAGCATTTTTTGAGGGGGGTGTCCATGTTGAATCCCCCTACTGCACATAGGTTTCCTACATGGAAGTTAAATGTGGTGCTGAAGGCATTGTGTCATGCACCTTTTGAACCCATGGCTACTTGTAGCCTGAAGGATCTTACCCTTAAAACGTTGTTTTTAGTTGGGATTCCCTCTGCCCACAGGGTATCTGAGTTGCAGGCTCTGTTCGTGGATAAAGATCTTTGTATCTTTCATGAGGACAGGGTAGTGTTGAGACTAATCCGACATTTATGCCTAAAGTGAATTCAGTTTTTCACCCGTCTCAGGACTTGGTATTACCCTCATTCTATCCTAATCCCAAACATGAGAAGGAAAAGGAGTGGCATCGGTTAAGCATGCCTTGTTTTTATATAGAAAGAACCAAGGATTTTAGGAGGTCAGAGTCCTTGTTTGTTTCCTTTAATTCGCCCTCTTTGGGAAAACCAGTTACTTCTTTGACCCTGAGCAGGTGGTTGGGGCAATGCATTTCTGCAGCATACACGGCGTCAAGGTTGGAGCCTCCAGGAGGAATTACAGCTCATTCCTTACAAGGAGCGGCCACATCTGCAGTGTACAAGTCCTTCTCGTTCCTGGAAGGCATTTGTAGGGCAGCCACCTGGAGTTCTGCTCATTCGTTCACCAGGCATTATAAGGTGGATAGGTGGGCATCTGCTGAAGCGGCCTTTGGCCGCAGGGTGCTACAACAGGTTATAGATTGAATGCAGTGGTTCCCGCCTGGGGTACTTATTGCTTTTGTATGCCTCAACAGTTTTGGACCGTCCCACTACCAGGGGCCACCGGAGAACGGATGATTGAAAGCTCTTACCATGAAGCTTCCTTCTCAGTGGTCCTGGAGTGGAACGGTCCATCCCACCCGGTGTTGTACCTTGCTCCAGGCTGGTAGCTGTGGGAGCTTGGTTGTGGGAGGTACTGGGGCACTGGTAGTGAAAGTTTCTTATTGGTTACAGTTACTTCTGCTGTTGCAGTTATTAAAATGGCGTTGCATCATTATGGTCTCTGGGTGGTTTGTTACCATGATGCAGAGTTTGTTTTATAGATTTCTACTGATGGGGGAGCATGGCTTTTCTATGGACTGGAGAGTTTCCAACGGAGCGGCCCCTCCCCCAGGCTGGATCAAATGATCAATGACCCTGTTTCCGGAGGAGGAGCCTACTCCCAACAGTTTCGGACCGTCTCACTCCAGGACCACCGAGAAGGAAGCTTCACGGTAAGAGCTTCCAATCTTCCGTTCCACAACTCAAATCACCGCGAAGGCAATGTTGCAGGGGTATCTGGACTCACTGTTGTTTCACAATTGCAGGTGATTCTTCTGGCCATGTTATAGGCATGATGGGAGTGAAACCACCTCTTCTGGGTTCCAGATTCAAACTAATGAGGCTGTCCTTTGGCCACAGGCAGTGTGTTACAGAAGCCATGTTCCAATTGTTCCAGTTCTAAGGATCAAGATATGCTTTTGCGGCTGTTCTGATGCGTGCAGTGCAGATATTCAGGCTTCTTTATTCTGTGTGGCACTCTCAGCTCCCAGGGATGAATCCACATAGTAGCATTTCTGTGACGCTGAGGGGGTTTCCTCCCAGCATTATTGTGTTGGTCTTTACCTCATATTGGTTTGGGTTATCCCCCAGCTTCCATATGTTCTCTTGAGCCATTCATTTTCACCTTGCATTTTGGTTCTTTCAGGTCACTTTTTTGCCAATCTGTTTCTAGCACTCAAATTTGAGTCAGGTTTATTTGCAAACAGTTTCTTAGGCTTTTGTTTGTTCCTCCCACTTCCTGCTGACTGGCCCTTTGCTATCTCTGCCTAATAAGGAAATTTTATCCCTTGTGTCAGGAAATGTACAATTATTAATGGGGGGGAGACACTCACCTGATCGAGATATATCATTATATCGCCATAAGATGGCACAGCAGCAACTGTTGCTCTTCCCACATACTTGCAGCAATTGGAACCTTTTCTTTCTCTGCCCTGGAAAATCGCAGTAGCAATTTGCTGCCATGCACTTTCAGAGGCATCAGATTTTTCATTGCTCTTTCCTGTCACTCAACCTTTACCCTTTGCCTTTGTGTCTGGCTCGCTTGATATTCCCAGACATCTCACCCATGCCATGCCCAACATGATTCCAATGCTAGTGGGATCAACTGCTATGAAAATAAAGAATAAGTCAGGTGTGCTGAAAAACCCTGAGAGTGAAGTGCCCTGGGGTTAAAGGAATATGTGTTTTCCCAGGATAGTTTCTGCTGCATGTTAAATTGCAATGCTGAGGAACCTGAGAAAACATTATTTAGATTTTATCTTCACACACCAAGATCACTTGTACAAACTCTACTACATGTAAACTGACCAAAATACAGTGAAATTGTCAATAGGCTCAAGCCTGACATGGAGGCATGTACCTTACCAACATGGAATCAAGAATTCCAACTGTGCCTGCCAGGAAGTTTTTATTTTCCAGTAGGCACACAAGAAGCTGTTGTGCTGGAATTACTATCAAATCTGTATATGAACAGACTGTATATGAACAGACTCAATGGGGACTTGTGGTAAATAGAAAAGGTAATTGTCCCTCCTTTCAGTTTTATTACACTATTTTAAAAGGTAAAAAGCTAGTACCCCGTGCAAAGCACTGAGTCATTACCGACCCATGGGGTGACGTCACATCATGACATTTTCTTGGCAGACTTTTTTGCCTTCTCCAGTCATCTACATTTTACCCCCAGAAAGCTGGGTACTCATTTTCCAACCTCGGAAGGATGGAAGGCTGAGTCAACCTTGAGCCGGCTACCTGAACCCAGCTTCCACTGGGATCAAGCTCAGGCTGTGAGCAGAGCTTGGACTGCAGTACTCCAGTTTACCACTCTGTGCCACAGGACTCCTGTACACTATTTCAATTCATCCAGTTTTGCTAAATTCTACAATTATGAACAGTCTGCACCCATTCAGAGTCAATCATTTACTGTTTTGAATGGCTCTAGTTTTCATATATCTTCAGTGCAAGATAACACATCTGTGTCCTTGAAATGTAATTTGGCATAGTAGTTAGCATGTCACACTAGGTTTTGGGAACACACAAATCTGAATCCCCACTCTGCCATGGAAGCTTTCTGGGTGCTTTTGGGCCAGTGATGCTGCATGAAACCAGTTGAAATTCTGTCATATGGCTATGAAATCCCATTGCTATGTCTTGGGAATAAATTCAGTTTATCTCATTTATTAAAGAAAGAATTGTCAGTACAAGATGGTGGGCCATTGTCCAGTATGGGAAAAAAAATTATTATTGCCTCTGCTGTGTTGTTAGTGAACAAGATCAAACAGCTCATTACTCTTCCCAGTAATTAGTGTCATTTTTTGGCAGTCTTCTCTGCTGAAAGGGACAATTGATTGCTCATAGCAACTGGCTTGTGTTCTTTATTGTTAGATATGATTTATAAAACATAGACAAATTGCATTGCCAGCAAGCTTGGAAAATGTAGGAGAATTATTTTTAATTCTTTTATCAGAATAACTAGTTATCAATCAAAGATATAATAGCCTCCTGAGCATCTGTTTTTCTCAAACCTTTTCTTTTAAAAAAAATATTCTTATAATCATCCCCTTAGTCTCCACAAATATTACTTTACTGGAACTTTGTGGTAAGCCTTCAAAAAGAGCATCCAATTACAAGAGCTGGATTTGTTGCAAAAGCTAAATAAACTACTGCTTTTGGCCTCAGAATATGACAGTCCTCTAAATATGAATATTTATTTAGATATTTGGCCTCAGAATATGACCTCAGAATTTTGGCCTCAGAATATGACAGTCCTCCTTACCCCCCTCCAAAAACCCACTAAATATTGCTACATGACCATTGATGGGGTGTTATGCTTTGGATCCTGTTAAACCTGGTATAGCTTGGGGCTTCAGCGTGTCTTAATCTAGCCCTGCCAATGCTTGACTGCTCATTAGATCCAGCTTCCAGAACAATATTATTCGGCCCATGAAATCCCTAGCAAATTTAAATAAAGAAAAGGTAGACAGTTTTCAAAGTCATAGGAGGCAGACATAGCCTCATTTTTATGTTTGGTTTTCTATATAATAATCCAGTTGCACCTTAATCTGTGCTCAACGGTTTGTGAAATTCTTGCTTATAGAAGCCCATAAGTTTTTAACATACAGCTTGCATATCTGTTTGGGGACTGGTTTGTGTACAGAAATCTACTGATGGCTCTCAGGTAACTGTCTAGAAAATAGAGATCATTTATTGATTATTCTAGAACAGTAGGGAGTGGGAAAATCTCCTGACTCTACCCCCAGAGTCTCCCAGCTCCACCCTCAAAGTCCTCAGATAGTTCCTGAGTTGGACCTGGCATCCCTAAACAACAGTCTTCCATTCCTTTATTAATGGATGTGTTTAGTACTTTTGGAGATTTGTCTGATTATTCGAGTAACTGGACAAAATCTGAGTTGATGCCATTGCTGATGGATATTTTTGGCCATGCCCCAGTGTCATTACTTATTGTGTGTAATGTTGATTCCTAAATACATTAAGCACATATTTATGCTAAATTTTAACAAGTCAGTTACAGATATATCCTTGGAATTGGACAGACAGGCAATCTTAAATCTTTCTTTGTGGGATAAAGTAAATCCAATCAAAAGGATAATTACATCCCAAATTATGTTTTACATGCAACTCCTTTTCATATACCTTGTAGATATATTCTTAAAAGTAATACTTTTTTTTGAAAATTTATATGGTTCCTTTCTGCCTCAGATTTCTTAAAAAAAGATGCAGCTCCCATTTTATGAAGGATCCCCCCCCCCCCCCCCGATTTTAATTTATATTTTCAGGCATATTTGTTAGTTTTTACTAATTATTGATATTGCTCCTCTCAGTTCATCAGACTGTTTTAGAGGCTTCTTGTATGATATCCGCCTTTTTAATAGAATGCATTAGGGTCAATTCATGGTCATCTTCCTTGAGTTTCTGTAGTTAGAGAATTATAGTGTATAATGTCATGACATTATCAATTTGATCCATTTTCACATGCTGAACTAATATGGGCAAATCCAGGTTAAAAATTGGGAAGAATTTTTTTGTGTGTGTGGAAGGCTTAGACAGGTAGGAGGATTTTTACTTTGAATCAATTAATTGACAATGGCTTTTTGTTATTTTCTCAGCTGAAGTCAAGATATGACCTATCAAACTCTGTTGAATGGCAATGTTTACAAATGCAGCATCTGATGGTATCTAAATATGGCCCTGCAGTACTAAGTGTTCAGAATCTCCCTTGCTTTTGGAAATGCTCATTGAATCAATGCATAAAATAAACCTTACAGTATTTGCTTATAAATATTTGGTATCATCAATAAATATGACTTGCAAAATTTCAGAAATGAATGGAATGAGGAGCTAGAACACCCTCTTTAGCCACAGTAATGGGATATGGCCCTAAATTTTGTACCTGTTGTTTCTATAGATCTTAAACTGCAATTTATTCTGCAAAACATTATGTTTAGGATATATTGGACACTACAGCCCCTTTTTAGTAAAGGGTTAAGTAAAGTGTCTAATTGTTGGTGCTCTAATTTACTAGTTGCATCTCTTAAACCTATGTTTTGAGCGTGTCCAGTTATTAAGCCTTTTGGGGATTAAGTAATTACTTCAGTTTTTTAGAACAATATTAATTGGTCTTTGAGGATTCTTATGTACTTTATAACTCTTTGCCTGTCTCCTGGAGACTAACTGATGGTCAATTAAAATGAACCCACTGTGCCCTTACTGTTGCTAAAAATGCTGTAAAATACAGGGTCAGCCGAGATTTTGGAATATAGTGTCAGTGCTATTTCTCATTTTTACCAAGTTCCAAGGTGGAAGATGGGAATTTGAAGCAGGGAGTTGGATTCCCCCCCCCCCCCCAACATACACTGCAACTCGCTGATCTCCATGAGATTGGGGGGGGGGGGGAACCCTTAGGGATAGTATGAGAATCTGTAATAAGAAAGGAATAGGAAGTCCTAAGTGTTATGTGACAAAAAGTATCTTAAGTATTATCTTCCCCCACAAGAGTTTACCTGTTTTTTGAAAATAATCTTCATGTTCTCTCACCATCTGTTCTGCAATGAGTGGCTAAATAGAATCTAAGATAGCACTGTCTCAGTATTTTGGTAATGAGTTTAGACCTTGCTATTTCAGAAGCTTCTCGGGTTGACTAATACTTAGTTATAAACTCTTTATCTCTAACCAACTCTGTGTTTGATTATAATATACAAATACTGTTTTATTTCTGTTTTTATACATTGGTTTATATTTTAAATAAGTAAAATGTGTTTGGATTGGATTATGGACATTAAAGATATATCACATGCATGATAGGTTCAAGGTAGGCCTTATTGATGGACTTTCTGTATCGAGATTAAAGTAACAGTGCCTTTAGCTGTCAGATTTCATTTAAAAAATTGGAGTATCAGATTATTGAAAACCTACTGATTAATTTTTTAGTAGATTACACAAAAACATAATGTCAATTGGTCATATGGCTGATCAGCTAATTGCTACTTATAGAGTGACTGTAGTTGATTGTTTCATTAAATTTTTCAATTATGTTATTTGGTAAACATTTGGGAGATTTTTGATTGTGAACCTCTTAAGAGACAGTACATTCACCCTGACCAGGATAGCCCAATCTAGTCAAATCTCAGAAGCTAAGCAGGGTCAATTGTGGCAAGCACTTGGGAGACCTCCTTGAAATACCAGGAGTTGGGAGGACAGGGGCAGGCTTAATTCAGCCACCTCTCTGAATGTCCTCCAGGCCTCCAGTACTGATCAGTCAACAGAAGTCATAATGACTTACAGATGCAGACACACACAGTACAAAAATACCAAAAAAAGAGACAGTACATTGTAGATAGATCTTTTGAATGAGCTAAAGTTGGATATTGATTTGCTATATATCATCTATATTTATTCACACAGTTCAGACATTGTATGATAATTCTGAAAAGTGAGGGAAGGAATGCTGTTATCCAATATGCTATGAAAAAGAACATTATTAATCAGCCCATAAAAATTTTTATTGCATTGCCATTTTTTAATCCTGAGTGGGGGATGCATCATGTTTATGTTGTGTGCTACTCTTTAGGGTGAAGATTCTGATGAAGAAGATCTCTGTGCTATCAGTGACAAATGGACTTTCCAGAGGACAAGCCGACGATGGTCTCGGGTAGATGATATTGACACCTTAATTCATCAGTCGGACAAACATGGGCCCTCAGGGGACATTAAAATTAAAATCACAACTAGCAGTGAAAGTGTACTAACTGATCTGAGTGAGCCTGAGATCTCTTCTCTTCACAGTGAAAGTAGCGGGGGAAGTGACCACAGGAGTCAGTCCGGAATCAGCAGCCTTCTCAGGGAGACATTTGACTGTTCAGGACAATACTTTGTAGAAAGCACCATTGCCCATGACTCTACTTCAGTAGGTGGTATCCCCCTGCAGCCTTCAGAAAACTCTGGGAATGAGAGACCAACACGGACCAGAGCCAAAACCTTTCTAAAGCGCATGGAGACACTAAAAACCAAAGGTACACATGGCAAATTTAAAGTGTCTGGAAGGAATAGTGGCTTAGTAATAAGCCAACCAGTTCTTCAGCATGAACCAAAAACCCTGAAGGATATGCAATGCATGCAGATAGTGAATGGAGACCTCCAAGGTGTGACAGCACTAGAGGCAGTCAAGCATGGGCTTGCCTTCTCCACTAAGTCCAGTTGTGAGAGTAGCCAGTCAGAGATCAGCAGCAGTGGAATAAGCACTCCTTGCTTGAAGGAACGCAAATACCATGAAGCAAATAAACGAGGCGGCATGTACCTGGAGGACCTGGATGTTCTTGCAGAAACAGCCTTCAGGCAAGTGGTAGACCAAAATCGCAAAAATGAATTTCATTCACAAGAAAACCTAGTTGTTCATATTCCCAAAGACCACAAACCTGGAACATTTCCTAAGGCTCTTTCCATTGAAAGCCTCTCTCCTACAGACAATAGCAACAGCGTGAACTGGAGGACAGGGAGTATTTCATTAAGCAAGCAAAAATGTTCAGCACCTAAAGAGGCTAGTCCTCTTGCTTCCTGTCCAAAAGAGAGTCGGGTTAGCATTTATGACAATGTTCCAGGCTCTCACTTGTATGCCAGCACTGGAGATCTTCTGGACTTGGAAAGAGAGAACCTTTTTCCACATCTGGACGATATTTTGCAGCATGTCAATGGACTTCAAGAATCTGTGGATGATTGGTCAAAAAATATATTGCCAGAGCTGAAAAACAATGATTTATCAATTAGTGAGCATGGGACCTTACCATTCCAGTCACCATCCAAGATTGCATTAGACTTTGAACAGAATTCTGTGTCTGATGGCCGGACAACACCTAGTGATGTGGACAGAGATGGGACCTCTCTTAATGAATCAGATGCTACAGGTGTCAGGGACAGAAGAGACTCTGGTGTTGGAGCATCTCTCACCAGGCCAAACAGGTCTGTAATATTGTTTCAAAGCAAGTTTTGTGTATACAGGTTTTAAGTATACAACTGCCATACCTATTGTTCAGTGGGAGGGATATGCTAGCTCTTCCTCTAGGTTTGAGTCATGTGATGGATAAAAACCGTAGGCATTGACTGTAATTCTCAAAAGTATTTGTCACAATATCCAAGTCATATTGTCACAATATCCATGTCATATTGGTGATAAGTGTACTGAGTTAAAAATGTTCACGGTTCCATGGGCAGTTGCTGCAAGGCAGGGCCAGCTCTAGACTGTCTGGCACCCTAGGCAAGGCTAACGCCTGGTGCCTCCTCCCATTGATAATGCCACCAAGTCACACGGGGGCGCCCAATTCAGCACATCCAGAAGGCCAGCACCCTAGGCAATTGCCTAGTTTGCCTAGTGGCAGGGCAGGCTCCGCTGCAAGGGAACTGTGAAGTCAAACCAGAATTCCCTAACTTCTGTGTTTCCTCAGTCCTCAGTTGCCTCAGGCCAAATGAGCAGAAGCCATGAAGCACAAATGGGGAGGGAGCTGGGTAAGACAAAGGATGGGAAATAAAAGCCAAGCAGGTTTACCTGATAAAATTTTGAAATTAGAAGGTCCAGGACATTTGGTAAATTCATGAAATCATATCCTCTTCTGAGAACTGAGACATCATCTACAAGCCAGGTTTCTTTGCAAAACCAATAGGAAAATGTCAGCACACACCACAGAACATATGAAGCTGCCTTATACTGAATCAGACCCTGGATCCATCAAAGTCAGTATTGTCTACTCAGACTGGCAGCGGCTCTCCAGGGTCTCAAGCTGAGGGTTTTCACACCTATTTGACTGGATCCTTTTTAGCTGGAGATGCCGGGGATTGAACCTGGGACCTTCTGCTTACCAAGCAGATGCTCTACCACTGAGCCACCGTCCCTCCCCTCACAGTATTGTCTTCTCAGACTGGCAGCAGCTCTCCAGGGTCTCAAGCTGAGGTTTTTCACACCTATTTGCATGGACCCTTTTTTGGAGATGCCAGGGATTGAACCTGGGACCTTCTGCTTCCCAAGCAGATGCTCTACCACTGAGCCATCGTCCCTCCCCGAGAACATGAATGCTTCCATTAATCCAAAAATTCTGTGGCCCCCACAAAAGTTAAGTAAGCAAGCTTCCCGTGTACATATGTGGCATACATTTTGATGATATTTATAGTTACTTTTAGGCTGCATCTACATTTACAAAGTTAAATTGTGGGTTTTTTAGAAGATTAAGTGCTATAGTTTCCACCAGTGATCCTGAAAATTCTGGTTTTGTGAGGATACCTGAAAATTTTCTTCTTAGTGATCCATAGCCTCAAACAGAACTGCATTCTCCATGGTCCTTAGGTGGAGAGAATTAACAGACATCCAGACACGGTGTTAGTGAACTGCACTGAATAGTGCTTATATAACTTCTGAGTGAATTGGCCACAAGGAAAAACAACCCAGAGGCACTTTTGGCAATCAGTTGCTTTGGGTACCTGTAACAGAACTTGCAAGTTAATTGCTATATATAGAGATGAGGCAGATGTCAGTCTCTAAAAAATAAATGATGTGTGAGTTCAGCAGCAATTTAGATAAGGACTGTGATGGAAGAGAAGAAGCAATTTAACCCTTTATCCCCTCCCCATTTGGTTCTGTTAATTGAATCTGGGCTTCCAGCACTGTTAATATTTTAAAGGAAAATAGACAGGCCTTAAAAGATGTCTTTGGGGGGGTTTCCCTTTAAAACTGCTATTAACTGCATGGGCAGCCTGATTTCGGTTACTGAAACCAAATTGCATTTGAGTGCTTAAATCTTCTGTTCTTTCCCCATGTGGCTCTGTGTACACAATTTACTTTTTATAGATGTAACAAATCTTATAAAGGTATTTTATAGGCACAAACTCCATCACCAGCTGCAAAGAGGTTGCCCAAATGTTCACCATCACATAGCCTTAGGCTGCTCGGAAAACAAGAGTCTTTCAGGAGAGTTAGAGATCGTTTTTTCACTCACAAGTATTAACAAGCTCCAAATTAATAACATTACAGGGTCAGAAAGATAGCTTGCATTTAAATAATTTTAATTTGTGTAAGCCAGGCTTTTTCACCCTCTCAGTTCTTCACTTAAATGTCAAAGATAATTACCAAAATGGACACAAATTGGCTACATCGGGTTCCCAATAGGGATGTGCAAAAACAAAAAATTCAGAAGTACACGGATTCGGAAGTATACGAGGGGAAAATATACGGAAACCCATATATTTCTGAATTCCATAGTCGGAATAGCATGTACGGTAGATGTGCGGCTATTTCCGAATATACGGCCCCATTATACCCTATAAGCCATTGAAATCAATGGCAAATAGGGTATATTTGAAGCCACCTGGAGGGGAAGGGGTTTGAGGGAGAGTCCCCAAATTTGCAGGGAATCTGCAGGAGACTCTCTCCTACAAATCCCCCAAGTCCCAAAAAGATTGGTCCAGGGGATCCCATTCCAGGGGCACCCAAAGAGGGTGCCCCTATTCCACCATTATACCCTATGGGCCATTGAAATCAATGGCAACATAGGGCATAATTAGAGGCTACTGTGGGGCAGGGGGTTTGAGGGAGAGCCCCAAAAACTGCAGGGAACCCGCAGGGGACTCTCCCCTACAAAACCCCCAAGTCCCAAAAAGATTGGGCCAGGGGGTCCCTGTCTTTGGGCTCCCCAAAGGGCCCATTGCCAACAATGATGGGGAAAGCCCAATTAGCCACTTCCTTCACTATAATTGCTGTGGGGAAAGTGGCTCCGGCCAGAGGGGAGTTTGAGGGAGAGGCCCCAAAACTGCAGGGCAGCTTCAGGGGACTCCCCAGCATGAAACCCCCCTGGCCCAAAAAGACTGCACCCATCTGTGGGCACCCCAAAAGGAACACTGCTCCCAATGGTGAGAAAAAAACAATTCGAGCCACTTCCTCACTGTAATTGTCGTGGGAAAAGTGGCTCTGGGGAGCAGGAGGTTTTGAGGAGAGCCCCCCAAACTGCTGTGCAGCTTCAGGGCACTGTCCCACACAAAACCCACAAGGCCAAAAAAAAAATGGACCAGGGGGTCCAATTCCTGGGGCACCCAAAGCCAAACCTAACTTCACACCAGATAATCTTTATAGGACCCAAATGCACTACATCCCTCTATCTACTCTATGAACCCTGCAGGCCTGGAACCAGTATAAACCCAGTTGCCAACATCACTGCCACACAAAACACAATCTGCTCAAGGTCTGCTCTGCAGACTTGGCTGCAGCAAACCCAGATGCCAGCTCTCCAGCCCTGCCCCAAACAACACGGGGAGAGCTGGCCAAGCACTCTCTAGGTCTCTCACCCAGGTGCCAGCTTCCCTGCCACAGAACACACAATCTGCAGATGCCAGCTCTCCAGCCCTGCCCCAAACAACACGGGGAGAGCTGGCCAAGCACAACAAGCATGCTGGCTCTGGGTCTTTCACCCAGGTGCTAGCTTCCCTGCCACAGAACACACAATTTGCAGATGCCAGCTCTCCAGCCCTGCCCCAAACAACACAACTCTCAAACAAGAGAAGTGGTGGACCACCACACCTAGCTCCACATCATTCTGCATCTGACACAAAGCAAGGAGCATTTTGACTTGCCTTGAGTGATGGATGGTTGGCTGGTCCAGGCTCTTTTGCGTTACCCAGGGTGCATCACGAGGAGGCGAGCCAGAATTGCACCCCAAATGAGGAAGACCACTGGGAGGGCCTCAGATTGTGTGAGAGGATGGCAACCATTCCTTCTTTCTCAGCTCAGCAACACACCAGCATCACTGTCCAATTAGAGGGACCTCAGCACTGGTATGGCTGCTGGCTGCCTGTCATCATCACTGGCACCTCCCTCTTTCTTCCTCCTTCCCCTGAAAAAAAACCTGGGTTATCCTGGCTGGGCCTGTGGGTGCTGTCGGTTACAGTTGGGGGCTGCAATGGCCCTTTCAGTATTATTAGGCATGTGTGGATGGGGGACGGGGGAAATTTGGATTGCTTTGCAGTTTTTAACCAACATTCACTTTTGGTTTGGGGAGGGGGGGGATGAGCTGCCAATCAATTTGTGAGTGAGTTTTTGGGCTGTCTTTGGACTCTAGTCTATTTTTAGTGGAGGAGCGTTTTACAACCACCTTCCAAGCGCAGGCCAAGAGAGGATGCAGGCACAAGTAGGTGTTCACTTCATTCACTCTCAAAGTCTACGTTCGGGGAGCCGAACAGAGGCAAGTTGACCTTCAGGAAGACCAACTGCTCAACTGTCCAGGGTTGCAGGCGATTGTGATGTGGGCAGACAATGTCACCCATATGCGAAAAAACGCGCTCGCTCTGCACGCTCGTCAGTGGGCATGAGAGGAACGCCTTGGCCACGGAGAAGAGGGCCAGCCAGACCTCCTCCTTCGTGACCCAGTAGTCCAAAGGAGACGCTTCCTGCGGCTCAAGGGGCTCCAAAAGATACCGTATTTTTCGGACCATAAGATGCACTCCCCCCCCAAAAAAGTGGGGGGGAAAGTGTGTGCGTCTTATGGAGCGAAGGTACCTTCCTCGGGGGGGAGCGATCCGTTTCCTCTGCCTCTGACCCCGGCGCTTCCCCCACGCCTGCCTGCCTGGCTCCAGCTTCTTCCAGCAAGCGCTGGGATTGCTCCACGCTGCCCCCACCGGAAACCCAGCGCTTCGTGACCACCGGCTGAGGAGAGGGCAGCGTGCTTCCTCCGCGCCTGTCTGCCTGGCTCCAGCTCTGACACTTACAGCAAGCGCCAGGATCGCTCCCTCTGCCCTCCGATCCTAGTGCTTGCTTTAAGCATCAGAGCTGGAGCCAGGCAGACAGGCACGGAGGAAACACCCGCCCCCTCCGCAAACCCATCACTTCGCGAGCGCCGGCTGTGCAGGGTGCAGCGTGCTTCCTCCGTGCCTGTCTGCCTGGCTCCAGCTCTGATGCTTAAAGCAAGCGCTGGGATCGGAGGGCGGAGGAGCGATCCTGGCACTTGCTGTAAGCGTCAGAGCTGGAGCCAGGCAGACAGGCACGAAGGAAGCACGCTGCCCTCTCCGCAGCCGGCTCTCGCGAAGCGCTGGGTTTGCAGTGGGGGCAGCGTGGAGCGATCCCAGCGCTTGCTGGAAGAAGCTGGAGCCAGGCAGGCAGGCACGTGGGTAGCGCCGGGATCGGAGGCGGAGGCAGCGGATCGCCCCCCAGGAGGAAGGTGCGTCCTTATGGTCCAGAGTGCCTTATGGTCCAAAAAATACGGTAGTCCCTCACCATCTCAGCACCCATCTTCGCTCTTGGTAGGGCCTTCCACTCCTAGAGGGGCCAACAACCCGCCCGATGAATGTCATCTCAGCACTCTTCATGGCATGAGTCTGGTGGGAAACACTGCCTAGCTGGGGAGGCTGGGGATGAACAACAGCAGTGGAAGTGACAGATGAGCTGCTTCCACCCCCCTCCTCCTCAACTACCAGCACTGGGCCCGCCCTGACTCTGGAACGTTCAACCTTCTGGGAGAGCTCGTCTCGCCAGCGATCGAGCTCGTTGGCCCGCTCGGCAACTGTGCCCTTCAGGCGCGGGTCTAACATGGTCGGCATCAAGTAGACCTTATCCTGGGTGAAAGTCTGAAAGTGGGCCTCAAGCCCTTCCTGCAGCCTAACAACCAGGGTGCGCACCACTGGGAGAACGTCTGCAAAGCCTTGAGCTGGCACTAGAAATTAGGCCAGGTCCTCACGGGCCATCTGTACCATGGAGACGACCAGTGTGATGCTCGCCGTGTCAGACAAGAGCATTTCTGTGTGGGTCTTGAAGGGCCCAAGAACCTCCACAGTCTGAGAAATGACCACCCAGTCCTCTTGGGTGAGACGGTTCTCATCCCGAAAGACCCTTGTCTCAGAGACAAAGGCATCCAGGGCTGCTCTCTGCTCCACCATGCGCTCCATTATGGCACAGGTGGAGTTCCAGCGTGTGCTGACGTCACCGATCAGGCGGTGCCCTGGCATGCCTGTCAGTGTCTGTTTCTCACGCAGCTGATATGAGTCCGTATTGCTGCGTGAGAATTGACCCGTGATGTGCCGACACTTCTGGAGCAGAAGTCGGTACTCATGGGTCGCGGCTAGATACTGACGATCCTGGCTTTTCGTCTGGCCCAATGCGTCCTTAACCACGAGGTGGAGAAGGTGGGCCACGCAAGGAAGGCGTTTTAAACCCTGACACTGGACAGCCGCGCTGATGTTAGAGCCACCATCAGTCACCACGAAGCCCGTGGCAACGTCCTCGCTGCCTACCCAGCCCTCTAACTGCCGTGAGAGGATGGCTCTGAGAGTGTCCGCCGTGTGCGGCGCGTTGACTGCTTCGTCGTGCATCATGGCCCAGCGATAGCCGGCCTGGCGACCCTGACCCTGCCTGCCACTACTGCTGCCACCCCCACCCCCACACTACATAAGAACATAAGAGAAGCCATGTTAGATCAGGCCAGTGGCCCATCCAGTCCAATACTCTGTGTCACACAGTGGCAAAAAAAAATTATATATATATATATATATATATATATATATATATATATATATATATACACACACACACACACACACACACACACACACACACACACTGTGGCTAATAGCCACTGATGGACCTCTGCTCCATATTATTATCTAAACCCCTCTTGAAGGTGGCTATGCTTGTGGCTGCCACCACCTCCTGTGGCAGTGAATTCCACATGTTAATCACCCTTTGGGTGAAGAAGTACTTCCTTTTATCCTTTTTAACCTGTCTGCTCAGCAATTTCATCGAATACCCACAAGTTCTTTTATTGTCAGAAAGGGAGAAAAGTACTGCTTTCTCTACTTTCTCCATCCCATGCATTATCTTGTAAACCTCTATCATGTCACCCCGCAGTCGACGTTTCTCCAAGCTAAAGAGTCCCAAGCGTTTCAACCTTTCTTCATAGGGAAAGTGTTCCAGCCCTTTAATCATTCTAGTTGCCCTTTTCTGGACTTTCTCCAATGCTATAATATCCTTTTTGAGGTGTGGCGACCAGAACTGCACACAATACTCCAAATAAGACCGCACCATCGATTTATACAGGGGCATTATGATACTGGCTGATTTGTTTTCAGTTCCCTTCCTAATAATTCCCAGTTGGCCTTTTTTATTGCAAACGCACACTGTCTTGACATTTTCAGTGAGTTATCTACCACGACCCCAAGATCTCGCTCTTGGTCAGTCTCTGCCAGTTCACATCCCATCAACTTGTATTTGTAGCTGGGATTCTTGGCCCTAATGTGCATTACTTTGCACTTGGCCACATTGAACCGCATCTGCCACATTGACACCCACTCACCCAGCCTCAACAGATCCCTTTGGAGTTCCTCACAATCCTCTCTGGTTCTCACCACCCTGAACAATTTAGTGTCATCCGCAAACTTGGCCACTTCACTGCTCACTCCCAACTCTAAATCATTTATGAACAAGTTAAAGAGCGTGGGACCCAGTACCAAGCCCTGCGGCACCCCACTGCTTACCGTCCTCCACTGCGAAGACTGCCCATTTATACTCACTCTCTGCTTCCTATTACTCAGCCAGTTTTTGATCCACAAGAGGACCTGTCCTTTTACTCCATGACTCTCAAGCATTCTAAGGAGCCTTTGATGAGGAACTTTATCAAAAGCTTTCTGGAAGTCAAGGTAAACAACATCTATCAGCTCTCTGGGTTGCCACCAATGCGCAGTCAGGGAGAGATACCCCTGGAACGCATGTTGGGAGCTCCAGATATCTGAGGTGAAATGAACAGTCCCCCCGGCAGCACGGGACAAATGCTCCTTCACCACAGATCTGGCCGCCCTGAAAACAGCTGGCACAATGATCCTGCTAATGGTGGTTCTCGCAGGAACTTTGTACCAGGGCGCCAGGTACTCGAGCAACCCTAGCACCCCAGGATTCTCGACCACTGAAAATGGAAGCCCATGGGCAATTGACCTGGCAAGGTTCCAGGCGATCACCCTCCTGCCATACCTGATTCCCCCTCTTGGCACACAGGTGCGTCCCCCACCAAACATCTCAGGCAGAGATGCCTGGCGTCCCTGTACTCCCACAGAACGCTCCTGGAGAGCGGAGGTAGTCGCGATGGGACAGACCTTCTGGCTGTGTGGTGTTAGCCGCTTGGGCACCACAGCACCACCCTGCTTCTCCCCCTTAAGAAGGACCCCTAGGTGGTGCTTACACAGGTGATTCCGCATTCCCCCCGGAGTCAGGTGGGCAGGGTCCCGCCCACGACTGATCCGGGCCCTGCACAGCTGGCACTGCGCATAGCGTGGATCCTCCATAAGTTGGAAATGCTTCCAGACTTCGGAGGTGAACGGATGCCCAAACTGACTGGCAGCTTGGGTGTCCGGAGCCACCTCCTTTGAGGTGCTCAGGGCAGACACATCATGTCTCGGGGTGGCAGGAGGGGCTAGCCGCCGGGGGGAAGTGGGCGGAGATGGAGGCACCTCATGTGTCTCCATCTCTTCCCCCTCCACCCCATGCGGCCTCCCCTCCTGACCATCCCTTGAAGGACTGCTGGTGCCCGAAGGAACCGAAGAAAGGGGCTGGTCCTCCTCAACCAGCTTCTCCTCCAGCTCCTGCACGACACTCTGCACCCTCCTTGGGGTGATCATTTTGGACAGAAAACTGTCCCCAAAGCTCATCTCCAAGGAGGGCTGCTCTTGCTGCCCCTCCTCTGGCTGCTGAGGCCGAGCAACATCAGCTGGAGGAGAGTCTGCCCGAGCAGCAGACCCCTGCTCAGTGCCAGCACCTAATGGCACCTCTGCTGGGGGCACCCTAGCAGCAGCCTCGATGAAGGGCCCAAGGCGGGCCTTCTTCTTCATCACACTCCGGCCAGAGGTCGGAGTGCTGGTAGGCGGCTGTGGAGTGGCCCCACGCACAGGTGGGGGGGAGACCTGGGTCCTCCACCCCTCTAGTCTTCTCCTTGGCCTTGCCCCCAGGGCCGCTCTTCTGCTGCCTGTGACTCATTTCACCCTTGGCCAGTCTTACACAACCTGAACTGAGAGTGGGTTTTTTTTACAAACCTAACTCACTACACTGTACCCTGAACTAATAGGTGCCCTGACTTCTTTTTAAAAACCCTCCCACCAAAACTTGTTTGTTTGTTTTTTTGGTCCCTAACCTGTCCCTCTTTGTGTTGGGGTAGTAGTAGTCTGGTAAAGTTTAGGAGACTAGGTGATCCTGCCTCTACCTTGCTACAGTTTTTAAAAGGCTACCTTGAGATGAAGGCAATCCTTGTTATATCCTCCTAGTTAAACTTCTCCTAACTAGATCCTGGGACAAACCTGATTTCCTTGCAAACTAGAAATCAGGTGCCCCCTATAACTTGAGAGAAGCTGTGGTTTACCCTATGGAAATCTAAGGATGCACCAGCTTTCAGTGGCTGAAAGCAAGATGCACTGCAATCCTAGTCTCTTTAAAAGGGAGCCTGATGTGGCCTAGTAGTCATGCTGCCTTTTATGAGAAACCTAAAATCTTTTTAAATCACCCCTATCTGGCCTACTTGAATTTTGAAAGGAGATAAAGCCCTAAACTGGATTTTTTTTTTTAATTTCAAAAAACACAATCCCTAAAAACACCCTTATTAGTGGGGCAGCCTATTTAGTGGCCCTAGCCAATCTGAAAGCACACTCAGACTCCAAAAATAACTCTATAAAAACATGAAAGTGACCCAGCCCACACACACCCTCACCAACCCCCACACCAACCAGAGGTAATTTAAAAAAACCAAAACGTGACAGAAAGAAACTTAACTTTTAACCCACCCACCCAAAAAACCCAGCACAATCAGAAAATGCCAAGCAACTCAACTATTAAAAAAGTGGCCTTTTCACCAATAAGAAACCTCAGGCCAAATCAGTCAACAACACCCCCCCCCCCCGAACCAGAACCAGGAAAAGGGACAACAGGAGAAGGCCAAGAAACTTAACTGTTAAAAAAGTGGCCTTTTCACCAATAAGAAACCTCAGGCCAAATCAGTCAACAACACCCCCCCCCTAAAACCAGAACCAGGAAAAGGGGGACAACAGGACAGGCGGATACAAAACATGCAGCAATAGAGAATAGATCCAAACAGAAGGCCAACACAAACTCAACTGTTAAAAAAGTGGCCTTTTAAACAATAAAAATTAGGCCAAACAGCACCCCCCCCCCCAAGAACCAGAAGTGAAAAGGAAAAACAGCAGCACAACACAGCAGCAACAAATCAAACATAGAATCCTTTTAAAATAGTAAAAAACTTAACTTTTAACAATACAGGAACTTTACCAACCCCTCCCCCCCCCAAAAAAAAACCCCCTTCACCCTAACCCCAAGAAATCCAAGCCACCCAAATCAGGAAAAGTAAAACGACACTGCACTTTTAAAAGTCGTCTCACTAAAGTAAGATATGGGCAAATTGGCAAAAAAACCCCCCACCCCAGGCCCCCTCCCCCAGCAGAACCCCCTAACCCCAAATAAGCTACCCACCACCCAAATCTGGATAAGTAAAGGGACTCTGAGTCTTAAAAAGTCCTTTTACCAACTAAAATAAAAACAAGAACCCCAAGACTGTCTTACCTTAGACGTCTTCTATACTCCAGGCAAGTCTGGTAAGGCTGAGAGAGAGCAGCAGCAGCTGAGGCCAAGGGCCAGCACAGCACAATCTCTCTCTCACACCAACACAGCAGCAATGGAGGAGTCCAGCCAGGCAGACTCCTTAAAAAGGTTCTCTGGCCCTACAGAGAGCAGTTTCAAAAAATAGCACTGCTTTGTGATTGGCCAGACAACAGTGCTTACTTGGATACCCAAGTAAGCAAAAGATCAAAAGAACAACAATGTTGCTGATGGCTGGGGGATCCGCTACACAACAGCCCTGCAAAGCATGCATTTGCAATGCATTTTGCAAATGCATGCTTTGGATTGGCTGCTGGGGCTCCTCTTCCCCTCCCCCCCCCCGATCCCAGGGAGGCTATGGGAGAGGCGGGAAAAGGCTACCAAAGGCGGGAAAGGAGGCAAGCAGCTCCCCTGAGGCTGCAGAAGCCCCTTTCCCGCCTTTTCCATTGACTTCCGTATACTTTCGAATATTTATACGGAAGTATACGGCGAGCCATACTCAGCTCCCGCATAATGGGCCTCAATTGGAATCGGCTGCATGCGATTCCGTATACAGCTGAACCAAATGCACACCCCTGGTTCCCAACCTTTTTGAACCTGTAGACACCTTCAGAAATCTGGCAGTGTGGTGGGTGCAACAACAAAATGGCTGCCATAGGAAACCAACCACACAATGTCAGGGGGTGAGACTATGCGTAACTCAAATAATGTATAACTCTAATAGTAGCACTTCAACATTAAGCTATGCTTAACAGGATGCTGTTTAGAATAAAGTTATTGTTTTAAAGTTTTTTCTTGCAAATACACAGCTTATCTGCAGTCACACAGTGAAGATATTATCTTTTGAAATCTCTTCCTTCCTCCTAAAAACTGATGGGATTCCCCATTTACATCGATAGATGTTTTGCTGAGTTTTCAATGTTGGGAAATTACCTTATGAATGTTATGTACATGATGTGAAAATTCAATAAAAACATCTATGTAGACCAGAGGTCCCCAACATAGTGCTTATGGGGCCATGCCTCCTGCTGACACTTTCTGGGCAGCTGCCAAGTGTTTTTAGAAAATGGGTGGGGCCAAGAAGGGCTTTTTCCATCAGAGCTTCTGATTGGCTACTGGAGGTTTGATTGGCTGTGCAGATATCTAATAAGTTGCTTTGGCAACAGCTGCCACCACAACACTAATATCTTCACGAGGACATATTCAAGATTACTTTGCAAAAAAAAGCATGTAATTCCAGAGCATTTGTTTTAGTTACCCTTTTTCAATTGTCCTTGCTTCAATTGCCCTTCTTAACAATAATTACGTGGCCTAAACCAAGAAAGATGGTTTGCACCCTCTGCCTTCTTAGTCCATGTACTAGCCACGTATTTCACAGATTCTCCCCAATCTACATTTGTTTATTATTTATTTATTTACAAAATTTGTATGATGCCTTTCTGCCCTTATAAGGTATATACATACCTTGACCTGTTATTGTACACCAAATTAGTGTGATAGCTGGATACTTTAATTTACATGGAGATTTCTTGGTGGGCTAGTGCTCTGAAAGACCACCACTGCTTCTTCTGACCTCTCAAAGGAGAAGGCAAGAAGCTGTAAACTTCCTAAGCTCTTGCCTTCCCCAGCCCCTTGTGACTTTTCTTCAGCTGTCATTGGGTGCTGCTGTTTTACTGTATTGGTAGCTGAATGGAGCTCCCAGGAAAAGACAAAGATGTTGTCATATTTGCATCTATGTGTGGGAATGGGTTTCTGGGTGTAAACAGGAACTGTTAATTTTTTTTTGTTGGAATGTGGCTAGGAATGTGACAATCAACAGATGATCCTTGATTGCTGGTGAGAAAAGGCTACCTAGTTGTGGGAATGGCTCACTGATTAAAGTGTCAGGATTGGGAAAGGAGGAACCAGGCATTGGGGGTTTGCTGTGATAAGGAGAAATCTCTTCTTTCCCTTGGGCTCCATAATGCAGAAGAATACCTCTTGTTTTTAGATGGGGGAGAAACCAGCAGCCTGGAGAAGCTCTACAGCCACCTCTCAAAATAGCAAGTCAGATGTGTGCTTAGCTGCTAGGAACCATTTTGTTTGGCCCTACTCCACCTTGGTTTACTATACACTTCCAAACCCCACTCTGGTCCACTCCTGAACCAGGCACAGCTGGCATTTGTATTGTTAGAGAATTAGGGGTGAAGGATTATATGGGACGTTTCCCAGTTTGCTCTTTGCAAGGGTACATAGGGGGCCTTACAGCTTCCATGGGGGTCCAGAAACACTAAGCCTTCCCTGATTTTCAGTGCAGTCTGGGAACCATTGTTCACTTAAGTATTTTACAGATTAGTACCAAACAATATAATTGGAGCTGAGTCAATGTTTTAATTTGATTGATTAATATGAACAAACTAATTGGTGAAAATGTTAATTTTTCTTGCAACTGTTTTACCTACCTATGAAAATTTGTGGAAACAATGCCAGGAAATTTCAAAATGTCAAGAGGATAATTAAGTAAGATTTATAGTGTTCTAGCACCAGAACTTTGCATGATTTTGTGTCCTTTGACCTTCTGGGTTGCAATCTTCAACCTGAACAGGAACACATGGACCTTTGTGAGGGGTCCCCTCTCCCCATTTGTTAACTTCTTACTCTGCCCCTATTAATATCCCCACATACAGCTAAGACATTGCTGGGACTTGGTTGCATATGCTGCCAAAGTTCATGTCAGTACACTGAAGTTATGGATCATGCCTTAAACTGGGATTCTGCATTTCCTTACAGGTGCCATAAATGCTAATTAGATTTATTTGAGTAAAGTCTGATAGTAGTTTTGTACTTGATTTGTTATAGCTATAGCTGTAACATTTTTCAGAAATAAGAGTTTTCATATGAGTTCTTGTTATTATATTACTTAAATGTTGATAGCAGACACTCAGGCTTTATACCATAGTGGAAGAAAATGTTGTATGCCTGCAAGTGTAAAATGCATCAGGACCCATTCACCCCAAATATAGAGACAGTCTGCAAACTCTACCAGGTATCATACCGATTGCCACGATCAAGCTTACTATGCAGCTTTGTTTTATTTTTGTCTAAAGGCGATTACGTTGGCATAGTTT
The DNA here is from genome assembly GCF_032191835.1 of Heteronotia binoei. Taxonomy (NCBI): domain Eukaryota; kingdom Metazoa; phylum Chordata; class Lepidosauria; order Squamata; family Gekkonidae; genus Heteronotia; species Heteronotia binoei. The sequence goes on from NW_026799994.1 coordinate 236,929, forward strand.
CCAGATCTCTCATCAGCTGAGCCATACCATAGGATCGCTGCAGATCAGCAATCAGTCAGCTTCTCAATTAAATCTGCTACAAAAATTCTCCTTGCTTCGCCTTACTGCCATCATGGAAAAATACTCCATGTCAAACAAGCACGGCTGGACATGGTGAGTACTGTACATAGTACGTGGGAGAGACTAACAAATAGCAAAGTGTTACTTTTGAATTTTTACTAACATAACATCTTCCAACTGAGTATCTTTCAGCAGTCGTTGACCTCTAAAGAGACCATGTGAGACTGCCAAAAATTATAACTCTAATTTTACAGCCAAAGACAACTGAATCACAGTGATTACTCTTAAAGTCTCTGTTCACAATGCGGAGTGACATAATTCAGGAGAACAGACACTGTGCAGTGCCAGGAGATTCCCTGGTCTGCAGTAGTAGTAAAGATCTGTACCTAAAAAAGACATAAGAAGTAAATGCAAGTATGATTTCAAACCAGCTTTTCTTTAATTTTGTACTATGATTCACTGGTAAAAAAAAATGCCTAAAAGTTGGTGTTAGGTATTAACAATCTAGAAAAGTTCTTAACAATTAGCAAGTTCTTATTGAAATTTTGGATGTCCTCAGCCAGAGCATGGAACTCTCTGTGTGGAATTCTCTGGTGGAACTCTGCCAAACAACAACCATTGTTCCTCAGGGCATGCAAGGCAGAGATGCTCCACCAGGCAATTGGTTGAGAACAACAATGATTCCCCATCTGGCCAGCACTCTTGTTCTTCCTGCCCCCCCCCCCAGTGGCAGTGGCAGTGGCATATTCTGGCAGTATCATTGCCACCTTAGTGTTCATAGGTTGTTACTGCTGTATAATGTATTATGGAATTTAAATATGATTTTATTATGGAAATGTTTTATATGGATATACACCCTGAGCCCTGTTCCACAGGGGAGGGTGGTTTAAAAATCTAATAAATAGATAAATGCACATTATGCTGTGTGAAAAAAAATAGCCATCCAGTTCAATGAAGAGAAAGATCAGGGGGGGAAAGGAAACACTAAAAACAGGAGCAAGGAGTAATGGTAGCCGTAGTGCTTATAGTGCCAGAAGAGATTGCATAGGTTCTAGCCTCTGTACCAAAAAAAGACAGAGGTTCTATACTCAGTCCACCAGTATACCCAATACAGATTTGGGTATACTGGTGGACTGAGTGCTAAACTCCATTTGACCTTCTCACACTTTCTCAGTGCCTGTAGTGTACGCAAACCCTTCTGGTCCTCATCTAAAGGGACCGTTCGGATTTAGTGGGGAATAATGGAAATTCACTGCAAGGTTCAAAGGGGCCACTATTATAAGTATTTCAAGTTCAATTGCAAGCAAGCAGTGAGTATTAAAAGCATTTGTTGTGCAGACTTTTCTAGTATATGACCTATCAGGGCTTTTTTTGTAGAAAAAACCCAGCAGGAACTCATTTGCATATCAGGCCACACCCCCTGATGCCAAGCTAGCCGGAACTGCGTTTCTGTGTGTCCTGCTCAAAAAAAGCCCTGTGACCTATGATCAAGCAATGATCAACACAGACCAAAGTGTAGCAGCTTTCTAAAAGCCAAGAAGTCTTTAAAATTTTTTGGTATGCATGCCTAGAATAGCGACCGATTTTAAAAGTTTATGACAGTGGTCACTTTGTGTGTAGAACTAGTGTGCTGGCCACAGATATAGGTCTTGTTGATAAATGGGGTCTGAGACCCAAAGACCTGTCTAAATAGTACACCTGCTTGCCCCACCTGTTCTCCTTCACGTAAAAGTCACAGTGGAACCTAGAAATTCCCACTGGATGCATGTCTGTATCCTTCAAGCTGATCATTTGTCAAGTGATAGTTCATCTTCCACTCCTTAGCAACTCCCTATCACTACCATTACCTGAAGTTGTCCTAGGTAAACATCTTCCACTCACCATGCCGCTTATTTAGGTCATTATTTATTTATTTACTTCATTTACACCCCACCAAAGTGGCTTACATCATTCTCCTCACCTCCATTTTATCCTCACAACAATAGACCACTGAGGTAGATCAGACTGAGAAAGTGTGACTGGCACAAGGTCACCCTGCTAGCTTCCATGGCAGAGTGGGGATTTGTGCCTCCCAGTGCCTAACCTAACACTCTAACCCAGGGGTGTCAAACATGCAGCCCAGGGGCCGAATCAGGCCTCTAGAGGGCTCATATTAGGCTCCCAAGCAACTGGCTGTCATCTGCTTCCTTCTTCTTCTTTCTTGCTTCCTTCTGCATCACAGCTTGCTTTGCCAGGCTTGCTCAATCACATAGGAGCTACAGAGAAAAGCCTCTATTTTCTCCACTGGCTGAGGCTCCTCGTGGGAGAGGGATAGTTTGCTTCAAAGGAAGCTCTGACTCCTTCCCTCCCTCTCTAGGAGATGAGGAGGGGGAGAAGCATCAGACGATAGAAGAAAGAGAGGCTTGGCTCAGTAGCTTTGCTGTGCAATTGAGAGAAAGTTTATATATCTGCTAACTGGAATTACATTGTATGACACGCGTGGCTTGGCCCGGCATGGTCTCATTTATGTCAGTCCAGCCTTCATAACAAATGAGTTCAACACCCCTGCTCTAACTACTAAACCACACCATAATGGGTTCTCCGTTTCATACAACCTACGTTCTCTTGTGCTTCAGTTCTACATAAATCATATTTCTTACAATGGTGCAACTGTACTTCTTTCTTTCCCCACAGTTATTTGCTAAAGAAATTAAAACCACTACATTAGAGAAAAAACATAATCCATCCTCTGAGCTTCATCCTGAAATGAATTTGGCATGGAACGTTTTCTTGCTGTGATATTGTAAATGAATGGTAATGATAAATCATGCAGTTTGAGATTACAGACAAAATAATGAGCCATACTGAGGAAACTAACTCCATGTGCTTTCAAAGTTTAATCTTCTGCCATTATTTATTGTGCTTCGAATTGTCAAGTGTTTTTTTAAAGGAAAATGTATTGTACTGAGCTAGTGCAAAGTTGTGCTGCAGAGAATGCTCTCTTGTAGAACAAATTATTAGTATACGACTGGTTGCCAGTGGCAATATATTGGTGACATAAAATTGTGCACAACATAAAGCCTCCTATATCCTGCCTTAGGAACAAGGAACATCTGCTAATGGCTAACCCTTTCCTTTCCCCACTTGTCTTCTGCATCAAACCCACTCCCTATCTTGGTTTATCCCTCATGACCCATCAAGCCAAATGCAGTCTACTAGCCATGTAGGACAGTTGCTAGGAGACCTGAGCAGGTTATTGCCACCTTCACTTGCATGGGCTTTCTGGAGAAAACTGCTTGAGCACTATGGGAAACAGGATTCTGGAGTAGACAGGTCTTTGGGCCTTATAGCCTACCAGGGCCTTGATAAATATACTGTTCTTGCTTCCTGACTTGGACTGAAGAAACAGGGAGACTACTTATTTATTTATTTATGATTTGTATCCCGCCCTTCCCACAAGTGGCTAGCTAGGGGTCTGAATTCATTGGTACATCATAGGCTCAGGCCTAATATACTGAGGGCTCTGAGCAAGAACTGTCTAACCTCTTTAGTAGGTTTGAGTCCAGTAGCACCTTAGAGATCAACAAGAGTTTCAGGAGATATCAATTTCTACCCTATTGTGTCTGACCAAGGGAGTTTTGACCCTCAAGAGCTCATATCCTGAAACTCTTGCTGGTCTCTGAGTTGTTACTGGACTCAGATCTATTTGTTCTACTGCAGACCAATATGGCTGCCCTCTGAAACTGTTCCTAGAACCTGTTGCTAAATGACTCCCACACCATCTTACATCTAATTGCTTGTACATGAATCCTGTTGAAGTCAATGTATCTGTGAACAACTGTTGTAGGGATGCACATTTATTACATTGGCCCACAATTGGAGGAGCCAGACAATTAAATTTGTATGCCTAACCCTAGCAGAACTATTGATTTGTGTGTGTTTTACCCCCGAACATCCATCTTTCTGTTTGTAACTTTCAGAAGTGAAGTGTAGAATCAACTGGTGCTGTTCAAAGGAAAAAATTCAGATTCTCCTCTGGGCATGTTCAGGATCTTAAACATTTTGAATTAATCTTTCTGGATTATGGCATATAGTATTTTTTTTAAATGAAGACTCATAACACTTTGCAGAAACTGGTGCATGGGAGGGGGAGATGTCAGATATTAAGGAACTGCTTTGATGCTGCTGCAGGTTGTGGCTTCAGGAATGGTCCAGACCTGAACTGCTTTCCATGTGAAAGAATGGAAGGGCATATGATGTTCTTTCATTGATTGACAGCAGTAATACAGCCTGAGCCTTCTCATTGCCCACTTGCAGAGTTCTTGAAGGAACAATTAAATATATAAGTGAATTGATGGATTAATCTCATTCTTCTGAGTGCTGTAGCAGGTATAACTTATCTAAGCTCTTGGCTCTTAGTCCAGCTGCAAGGAACTAATGCAGGGTCTGGGTCAGGTGCTTCAGATGGGTCTACTTGCCCATCGTTAGAAGTGCCCCAGCACTCTAACTTCTTTTTAAAACCCTGTTGGAAACTAAAGTAAACAAACCATTTTCTGTAAGAAGTGTGTGTCACTGAATAGGGCCACAAAAGTAAAATGCCCAAAGGGGAAAAGGAGAGGATGCCAACAAGACAGAAATGTGGGGCTTTGTGGTAAAAAATTTCAACTAGAGCTACATGTAAACTAACCCTAATAAAAAGAGTTATTTTCTCTCCCCCTCCCCTCCCCACTATTTCTTTTTGTTGTTGTTGTTTTCTCCTGTGGAATCTCTCATTCATGAAACAGGTTGTCATGGGCTATTGAGTGTGGCAATTATAATGTTTTTGTGAAAATGTGTGGCAACACATGAGTTATGTAGTTTGGCATTCGCTACATATTTACCTGGCATTTACTTGTGTTATTTTCTATGGAAAGAGAATGATTTTACATATACATATTATTAGCATGCTTGTACACATTTCAGGTCTGTGCCAAAATTCATGAAGAGAATGAAAGGTCCAGACTACAAGGATAAGAATGTTTTCGGTGTGCCTTTAATAGTCCACGTTCAAAGAACAGGGCAACCCCTTCCACAAAGCATACAGCAAGCCTTACGTTATTTACGTAACCAGTGCTTGGATCAGGTAGGTGTTGGTTTTTTTCATCTCTGCAAGTTTAAAGCTGTGCAAAACCTTCAGTGCAGTTTTATTCCTAGCTCAGATTCCAAGTGATGGGTTTTTATGGCTTTGAATTTTATTGTTTTGTTTTTGCTTCTGTTTGGCAGTGACTAGTATAGCCGCAGCACATAAAATATAACACACACATTGGAAAGCCTTTCTTTATAAGCACTCTATTTTGCCAACTCATGATGCTGCAGAAGTTTATCATTGTCAAACGCTGAGTAAAGAACTGTTATAACAGCACTGCACAGTGACTAGCACAGCTCCTGCTGCTCAGATGCCCTGACAGTTTTAGGGATGTAAAATTTAGTACCTGATAAGCCTATTGCCTTTCTTCATGGTCTCTGCACAGTCCCACATAAGTCACTGTTTAGGCATCTTACTTGCAAAATGCTTTGTGATGTTTACTATGTATGCCATCACAACAACTCTGTGAACGATGGTACCATTATCCCTATTTTACAGATAAAAGGTCAGGCAATATAGTGAGTCCATGGCAAAGATAACACTCAAACCCATGTCCAGGGATACAGCTTTTAGTTTGTCCCATAGAAAGAGACTGATAACTGTTTGGATCCATTTTCACTAGAACTGAGAAATATTGACCCTGAGCCAATGATGCTTGTGTTTAAATACTCTGTGCAGACTGGTCCTTTTTTAATCTTTCATAATATACAAGCATTCCTCCCTTCCATCACATTTTAAAGAGAGTAAAAATATCCTGCTGAAATGTCAGTCTGGCACAATCAAAGCATTCACAGATAAGTGCATCCAAATTCGTGCTTGGGGGGGGGGCACATGTGTTCATCCCTGCACAAAGATATGGTTAAGAAGTCTATATAACATGTTGTATCAATTTTCATAGGTGCAACACACTGAGAACACATGCCCTACATATTGAGAATCTAGAAACATACTGCTTTACCAGTCTTAACTAGTTTCATTAATTATCCACGTATAGCGGGATATGAATAAGGATTTCCACATTTGGAAAGCTTTGCAGAAGAACTGTTCCATGCCAATGGTCCAACTAGTCATAACCCTGGGTGTTCTGTGGTCCCAAGCATTTCTCTCCCATTTCTAAACAGCAGTTTTGCAAGAGTCTAGTTTAGATCAGTGTGGCAGGATAGAAGGTTTTAAAACTTTTTTTTTTTTGCCATGTAATTTCCCTGACCTGAATTAACCATGCAGAGCTGCTATGTGCCTTTGGGGTAAACATTCAGGGAACATATGGAAAGCCTTTGTGTTAGCTCAAATGGCAAATAGCAGCCCCATTGTGGTCCTAATTTGAATTATGGAGCTGCTTTTTACAAGGGAAAATGTTTGGGAACTCTGAACATGGAACTTTAGTATGTCATCTAGTTTGTCCTTGAGCTACACTATTTTTTCCTACATGATTTATATTCATCATGTATTTACAGGAGAACTCTGTAGCATTATCCCTGTTGTTCATAGAACCACAGTCATATCTTTTTTGGGTTTCATGTTCACAGGAAAAAACATATTGCCTCTATTTGTGTGTTTTTTCATTATGGGCATTCTCAGAAATTGATATCATTTCTGTTCACATCAAAAGTCTTCCATTCCCAGAGGCAGGTCCTTTTCTGTGTTGGTGGTGGCTACAAGCATAGCCAGCTTCAAGAGGGGTTTGGATAAAAATATGGAGCAGAAGTCCATCAGTGGCTATTAGCTACAGCATATTATTGGAACTGTATGGGGCAGTGATGCTCTGTATTCTTGGTGCTTATGTGGGGGGGGGGGCAAAGTGGAAGGGTTTCTAGCTGCATTTGTGAACTTCATTTTTTTTGGCCACTGTGTGATACAGAGTGATGGGCCAGTGGCCTGATCCAACATGGCTTCTCTCATGTTCTTATGTTCTTATGGTTTTCTGACTGTGGAACTTCCTCCAGTGGCTATTAGCTGGCACTAACACTGACATGTTTTTCCAAGTCTTTGGTAGCAAATTATATGTAACTTCTGATTATTTTCATTGCTATTATATTGCTTCAATATGGTTTAACGGGTGTTTTGTTTTGCTTAAACTTAAGTGTGTGCCACCATAAAGCTCAGCCTTGTTGTATTTGGGATATAGACATTTTTAAATAAAGTGGAAGACCTAGGGCAGCTGAGAGTGCTGGATCCTATAAATGAGTTCTCTGTACACGGGATAGCCTCTGCTGAGGAGCGCAGTTCCTCTTCCCCTAAATCTTCCATTTGCACAACAGCTCATTAGAACCACAGACCTTGCGCAAATGGAAGATTTAGAGGAAGAGGAAACATATTCTGACAGGAATGCCAGCCTCCAGCTGGGACCTGGGGATCTCCTGGAATTACAGTTGATCTCCAGTCTACAGAGGCGAAAATGGGTGCTTTGGAGGGTGGACTCTATGGCACTCAACCCCACTGAGGTCCCTGCCCTCCCCAGGCTCCATCCTCAAATGACCAGGAGTATCCTAGCATGGATCTGGCAATCCTATCTCTCATCCCCTACCTGTTGCTGGAGGGTGGGGGACCTGGCAACCCTAGCTGCAGAGACTGCCTAGTGCACACAAAACCCATTCATAGAATCCAACCAGCATCTTTACAGATAGGGCCAATTTCTCTTTTGAAAGGCAATGAATTTCCATTTCTGAAATCTCGTTGCTGCAGACATCCCTGACTCAAAAAGAGTTAACTACACCAATGAGATAGAACTTATTCAGTTAACACTTCTGACCCAACCAAAGCTATTATGGTAATAATTACAATGCATTTGTTTACAAGATAAAGTCAAACTACTTGCATTTAAATATAGTTATGGGTTTGGTTTCCTATCTTGAGCTGAAGCTTAGCATTTTCCCAAGAAGATGAAAGGTCAAATGAAGATCACTATAAAAGGGCAGATGAGCAGAATCAGGATGTTATGCTTCACAAGATCTTACTGTGTTGTGATGAAATATGACATCTTGGTTTTGATTCTAGTGTAGTGATATTAAAGCTTTTGATTCAGGGGCACTTTTTCTCAGTAAACATCTATTGCCATGTGCTCTGACCTTCTGTCCAGCCTGTCAGAACATTGGCAGTGCATGAGGCTAGTGTTTTTCCTCTGTTATTGGCACTGGCTGATGAGGAAAAAACACTGAAACAGTGATGAGAGAAAAAGAGCCAACATGTGTACTCATATTGACTATAATCCAGAAAACAATCATTTACTCTCAGTCCCAAACAACAGCATTGCCCCCAAGCCACATAACAAGCAGTTCTGTAAACATTGCTCTGTGGGCATTGTTTGGAAGTGACACTTAAAAGTTTTGCTGTGCATGAAGCTGTGCATATGCATGAAGGGGCTTTGGATGCGTAGACCAGTTTTTGTGGTCCTAAGAGCAGGGAGGGCAGCCAGAAGGAAGAAGGAGGGCAGGGTAGAACAGATACACAGAGAATCAAACTGGAATAAACAGGCCAGAGCGTTATTGATTACAGCAGATTGAGCATTGGCATAGCATGGGGCATGGATTCAAGAATCAGGCAACACGTCTGTTGGTCAATGAACCCATCTCTAACTCGCCTGCTAGGGAAACTTGGATTGGCATGCAAATGGTCCCATGAAGGCACAAGCTCATATGTGGTACCGTTGCCACAGACCTGTAGCCACGGGGGGCTGTGGGAGTCCTGCCCCCTGACTTCCTGTTGGGGTGCCCTTACTCAGGGCCCCCAACCTTCTCTCTCTTCCCCTCCATGGTCGTGTGGGAGGGAGGGGTAGCCCCTACTGCAGTCTTAAGCTCTGCTCATGACCTGAGTTCGATCCCAGCTGAAGCTGGGTTCAAATAGCCGGCTTGAGGTTGACTCAGCCTTCCATCCTTCTGAGGTCGGTAAAATGAGTACCCAGCTTGCTGGGGGGAAAGTGTAGATGACTGGGGAAGGCAATGGCAAACCACCCTGTAAAAAGTCTGCCATGAAAATGTTGTGAAAGCAATGTGACCTCAGAGTTGGAAATGACTGGTGCTTGCACAGGGGACTACCTTTACCTTTTTTAAAATTGATGATATAGAAAAATGTTAGGCCTTCTACAATCTATTTGTTGGGATAAGGTCTTGTGCAATATATTGTTTGTGCAAACTGCATATAGGGATCATGAGGTGTGAGGCCTGTATCAAAACTTCCAAGGCTCTTGGCCCTGAAAAGCATCTCTCCCTCCTCCATTTTCTGCAGTTTAAAGGGAACTCTAAAGGAGATGTGGCATAACTCTTGTGTTGCTTTTAGATACAGAACTTAAATATATTACACGTTTGGCACAACAGTTTTCATTTTAGACTATAATTGAATTTACCCTGATGAGGAGCTAAATGCACCTAAAGATGTGTTGGGCCTTTACTTACCACTATATCATAACTCCCAAATGTCCTGGATCACCTGGGATTGTCACAATAATCAGGTGACAATTCCAGATAATTAAGTGGAGTTCTAGAAGCATGCTAAATGTTAGGTTTTCTTTCCATTTCATGGAGTTAACTAGCTATGAAAACCAGCAATGTAAAAGAAAAGAGGGGAAACGCTACTCAAACCTCTGAGAGTTCAGAGAATCCTGGAAAATTGGGTGTGGGGTTTCTGAACTGTCAAGCACACACCCTTGAATTCTTCATGGGTCTCCAGCATGTCTCTATAGCTAAGTGACTGTCACCCATTATGATATAAAAAGCAGAAAAACCAAGCCAACCACAGATAAAATAGTGCTTTCTACATACTCTGGATATTTCCCAGAAAAAATGTGATTTTATACATTAACAACAACAAAAACCCCTCTCTGATGAACTAAACACACTACTGAGGGCCCCAGCATAGAGCTGTTAATGCTGGTTTGGAAATTGTTGGTGATTTGGGGGTGTACTTTAAAGAGGGGAAGGAATTCAGCAAGAAAGTAATGCCATAGAGCTTGTACCCTGAAACTGCCATTTTCTCCATGGGAACTGACCTTTGTAGTCTGGAAATCAGCTATAATTCCAGCAACCCGCCCCTAGCTTGTCAAGAAAGTAGGGTTGCCAAGTCCAATTCAAGAAATATCTGGGGACTTTGGGGGTGGAGCCAGGAGACATTAGGAGTGGAGCCAAGATCAAGGCTATGACAAGCATAATTGAACTCCAAAGGGAGTTTCTGGCCATCACATTTAAAGGGACAGCACACCTTTTCAATTCCTTCCTTCCATAGGAAATGATGGATAGGGGCACCTTCTTTTGGGGCTCATAGAGTTGGACCCCCTGGTCCAATCTTTTTGAAACTTGGGGGGTATTTTAGGGAGAGGCACTAGATGCTATACGGAAAAATTGGTGCCTCTACCCCAAAAAACAACCCCCCCCCAGAGCCCCAGATACCAGCAGATCAATTCTCCACGATTTTCTATGGGAATAAATCTCTATAGGGAATAACAGAGTTCCAGCAGACATTTCCCTCCCCCCACCCCCCCACCCCGCTTTCTGATGACCCTGAAGCGGGGGGAGGGCCTCCAAACCAGGGGATCCCCTGCCCCCACCATAGCTGGGGTGGGGATTGGCAACCCTACAAGAAAGTGGTTGGTGCCTATCACAAAAGCAGCAAAACCAAAGCCACCTGCAGATGAGGTAGGAACCCCCACCCCAGCTATGCAGAACAATATGATGTACATTTACAAACCACCACCCCCCCCCACCACCACCACCCCCCCGACCTGTTGAGAACTGAGTGTGCTCAGGAGTCAGGGAATGTTAAGAGCAGTTGAAAGGAATGAGGGAAATTAGCCTGCTCAAGCTCCTGGGAGCTCATTAAAGCTCTCAGCTTGTCATTTTCTGTAATAAATCTGTGTTTGTGCTTGGTTATTGTGGATTTTTTGCTCTGTAATGCCTTGGGGAGACCCTATTGTTGGACTATATATGAATTCTGGAGAGCTGCATTAAGTTAGAGCTTTAAAAAAATAAAAGTTGGTTATAGTCAAATCAATTAGGAATTTGTTTCTAACAGGAAACAGGGATTCTTTACAAAATTATCCTGAGACTTGCACATCATTGTTTTAAAAAATCTCTACAAATCACAAATCTATCAATGTAATTATGAGAAGAATCCAGCAACAGTATAAACATATATTGGAAATACAGAGAAGCTGAGCCCCTGTAATTTTAAAAAGAAATGTACCCAACTCTGTCCCCCCCCCCCATCTTTTTTTCCTTTTACTACATCATCTCTTCCACTGTGAAATGAGCAGAAACATCTCTAATAGATCTCAAGTGGTATAACAGAACTTCACTTGGGAATAAAAAATGTGGTTTGTGCACTGAAATTTGCCTTAGGGAATTCCATTCCACTATAAAAGGATAGCGTTCTGCAAAAACACCTGACAGCTCATTTGAAGGATTACCAATTCCTTGCAGAAAAAGAAGCACATGATAAAAATATATATCAGAAACTTTGTGTAAATATTCCCTCTGTAATCCCCACTTTCCCACTACAGGCAACGAGAGAAAAAAAGGGAAGATGCAGAAACAAAAAGAGAAATCTATCTGAAAATAATGTCCATATCAAACTAAGATTTTTCTTGGTAATTGACATATAACATAGAAATTTTACTTAACTAACTACTGCTGCAGTTGATGAGATAAAAAGACATCCTTGCACTGAAAGACATCTCTAGAATCTCTGGAATATTTATTTTACAAAATTTATAGCTTGCCATTCTACCCTCGCAAGGGCCACCAAGGTGCTAAAAATTTAGAACATACATGATAAAACCACATTTTAATCATTAAAATCAATCTCCCTTAATACACATATCAATAAAGCAATTTAAAGTTGGGGTTGCCAACATCCAGATGGTGGCTGGAAATCTCATACTATTACAACTGGTCTCCAGGTGACAGAGATCAGTTCACATGGGGTAAATGACCACTTTAAAAGGTGGATTCTATGGCATTAAACTCCACTGAGGCCCTTCCCGTCCCCAAACCTCACTCTTCTCAGGCTCCACTCCCAAAATCTCCAGGTATTTCCCAATCCAGGGCTAGCAACCCTAGTTAAAATATGTAGAAACACACAAAAACAGCAATTAAAATGTTGGTCAGGAAGGAAGATCACTGAGAGAATGCCAAACAAAACAAAACAAAAGTCTTCACCTGCTGGCAGAGGGTGGCAATAGAAGAGGACAGAAAAGTCTCTCTGGAGGGAGAGTTCCAGAGCTTTGGTGCCATGACTGAGAAGGACATCTCCTGTGTTGCCACCCACCTAATCTCAGAAGGTGGGGGTACTTGCAGCAGGACCTCCAAAGATGCCTGGTGGTTGGGTAGATTCATAAAGGAGTAAGCAATGCCTTAGGTTTGCTGCACCTTGAATTGTACTCGGAAACAAATTGGGATGGGCCAAGAGTGGAGTGCTATCCCTGTGACTCACTCCAGTCAACATCCTGTCTGCAGAATTCTGTACAATTGAAGTTTCTGTACATTTCTCAGGGGCAGCTGTCAGGACCTTGAGTCAAGGAATAATACAGCTGGTAAAAGGCACAGCAGTTTATTTATTCCATAGGCATCATATCTTTGCTATCCTTTTAACCCCTCGCCCCAACCGTTACATTTTCAAGTACAAGCGTGGCAAAGGTTTTGGCACAACCCCCTCCCACCCTCCATGGAGTCCACCCCTAGTTTCACACTCCAGGTGACTAATCTATGCTTCCTCAGCTCTGACCTTGAAGTCAGTGGAAACAGCTTAACTACTAAGTTCCCAAGATAAGCATGCAGAGAGGATGAGCAAAGTGAAAGTGCACCCAAGCAAATTGGTTACAGCACAAAATATGGCAAGAGGAATACAGAGGGGATGGCTCTTGACCGCAGCTCCACATTGAGTGCATTACAGTAATCTAATCTAGGTGTAGGCAGGACACACACCAAGTGGCCAGATTTTTTCTGCTCAGGAAAGACCTCAGCTGGCTAACCAGTTGGAGCTGGTAAAAGGCACTCCTGGACACAGCTGCCACCTGCTTATCCAGCAAGAGGTCTGGGTCCATGAGCACCCCTGTTAACATGTATTGTATATAAGGTACATCCCTGTATTGCGAGAGGGAGTCGTTAATCTACCCTCTTGACAATTAAGAGGAAGGAGCTTTAGGAAAACCTTCTCCTCCATCTCTTCACAGACAACTGAAGACCCTAGGAGAGGTGAGATGTACCACTTATGCTGCTATACACATAATGGCTTTGCTCTTACTAATATAATAGGCTAAATAGGTTTAGCTATAGAGAATATTGTAGCCATGTAAGAATGTAACCATGCAAATCTGTAATCATATATTCACTGCACCCTTTTGCTTAACATTTGGAATCATGTATTGATCACTACTCAAATAAATTGTCATGTGTGGTGTTCTCTTTTCCCTGAGAGTATTTTCCCAGAGTATTTGATTAACAATTCTCTCTCGCAATACAGGGATGTACCCTATATACTATATATGTTAACACCCCAAGACTAGGAACCTGTTCCTTCAAGGGGAGCACAACCCAGCCCTATCAGGCATGTCTTGATTTCGGTTGACTTTGCCTCTTTGTGTTTAATGGAAATGGTGCTTCTAGAGTCATACTGCCCATAGAGTCCCATAGTATCACCTAACTGGAGATTTTGCTGTTGTTTTCAATACAGCATGAGTTACACTGAATTATTTTCATACTTCTGCGTTATTACAATTAAGGTAGCTACTATAATATGCTATTCTTTTTCTACTCAAAACATAATTGACTGCAGTATGAATTTCAGTAACTAGAAAATGGGAAACTGGCTGGCACCATCAGCTAATGATTGGGTATTAGCCAAAGGAAGAGGATTCAGCACGTGCTGTGCTATTGTCATACACTTTGGAATGTGCTATTGTCATACACTTTGGAAGCACGTGCTGTGCTATTGTCATACACTGAATTTTTCTCCATTTGAGAATCTTCAGAGTCCAAATATTGCACTCTCTTCAAAATCTGTCACTTTTTTCTAACCAATGAAAGATAAATCCAATATATCATAATGATGATAATTATCATCCCTTGTTTTTTTTAAATGAAATCTTCCAGTTCATCTATTTGTTTTTGTTCCCAACTGAAAACAAGCTTTCTGCCGGCTTCTGTGGAGTCACCCTTGTGTTTCAAAGCTGGTTCTGTTTAAACAGTTGTATCACAACTCTCTAAAAAGTTCAAACCAGCTGGGTTTTCCAGTTGAGTCCTAATATTGTCTACTTCTCTGTGAGAGGTGCATGTAATAAGAACCATTGTCCAAGTAGCATTTGTTTAATATAGCACACAATTTTAAAATAAATTCTTACCCCCACCCCCGACAACCCTGTGAGGTTGGTTAGACTCCACAGTCCAAGATGCTCCCTTATGCCAGTGAGTTTCATGGCATAAGGGAGACCTGAATCACATCTCTCCAGCCTTAGTCCAAAATCTACATATAGGTTTCTCAGTTAATTTATCTGTATACTGAGAACAACTATAAGCATCATCCCGTTCTGTGAGAAATAGCTATGGAAATATTTTCACATTATGTAAGTCTTTGGGGGCAGGCAACAGTCCAGTGATTCTGAGAACAACTGGTGTTCTTTTGTGGATTACAGGAACACGAGAAAACCAAAGCCATTCCCTAAAAGGTCATTTGCCCTATTGAGCTATACTAGATGAGACCCACAAAAAATGTCTCTATTGTGCACATCAGTGGCATGATGTCTCTCTCTTTTTCACTCCACAAACCATTGTTTCTTGCTCACGCATGCAAAAAAAATAAAGTGCAGGTCCTGAAGGAAACTATATAGTAAAGCCAACAACACAGGACCCTCAATGAATGCAGTGGATAACAGTTATATAGAGTGTACTAGAAAATCCACCACGATACCGAATTATACAGTATATGATACCATTGATTAATTAATTCAATTTATATCCTACCCTCCCAGCAGTTAGGCTCAGGGCAGGTTACAAGGTCACATAAATCATGATGATAAAACAGTATCATATTTACCATATAAAATCAGAAAGTTAAAATTAAGGTGGTGATAAAAAACCAACGTGAGGCATTGCCTTGGGAGTGATGCTATGATGGACCCTTCTGAGTGGTGCTGATGGAGGTTGGCCACTGACCACAAGGCCACAGCTACTAGTAGGGGAGGCCAAGAGTTGGAAGAATTTGGATGCCTGCTGCCTCAACTAAAAGCCTGGTGGAACAGCTACATCTTGCAGGCCCTGTGGAATTGTAATGGATCCCACAGGGCCCAGATCTCGATTTGGAGCTTGTTCTACCAGGCTGTGGCCAGGGCTGAGAAGGCCCTGGCCCTAGGTGAGGCTAGTTGAACATCCTTCGGGCCAGGGACAACCACAAGATGTTGGTCAGTTGAGCACAAGCCTCTGTGGGGCACATATGCATAAGTATATGTAACCCAGAATAATCAAAGCCCATCAAATATACATAAAGATCCATGAGTTAGTGCTGTTTACACTCTCAGCTTCTGGTGCATCTGAATCTACTTGAAAAGAATCTGGAGATGAGATCAGGCTAACCTGGATATCCAGCTCCAACTCCTATAAATTTTAGTGTATTCAAAGGTTTAGGGATGGGTATTCAGAAGTTGAAAAGTTGCATTTACTTTTTGCTTCTGCCATGATTTAAAGGAACTAAGGCATGACCAGGATGCTCCCCCCCTCCCTGCCTCAGAATGCATGAGATAATTTCCTTCTCTCCCTCTTTTGGATTTATTATTAATCAAATTTGATTGAGCTGATTGGGTAAGGTGCAGATTGTTTTTGTACTTTGACTCTGGGATCAGGGTCATTGTACAAGCAATTTTTAAAAAAATTTGTCAACAAAGAAAATGTACATTTAATGATTATACTATTGGATCTGATTAAGGCCATGGAATTAGTTTTTCCACCCAGGTTGTCGTACTTTGTCACTGAACGTTATGGCTTGTATATTTGATGTGCCTGATTATTATGGCTTGCATATGGACCTATGGAATTACATATTGTACACTTTTGTTTTATGGAGAATTTTTGAATATCTCATGTACAGCAGCCATTCCTTTCTTTCACACATATTCCAATTATTTCTTTCACAGATTCTCAGCAATAGATTTGGGGGAGGGGAGACTCTTACCAATATCACAGACTGAGCAACCTTCATGAACAGATCCACTCTCAGAAAGGATTATTAGCATGCCCTGATGAACAACCACCTCAGAGGTTCAATCATGAATAAATCAATTGACTGCAAAGCCACTCAAACTCCAGTGGAATTCTTTCCCCACCCCCCATCAGATCTGAACCTTTTTTTTTTTTGTCTGTCTGCCTGTGGCAGTGGGTTTGGTGATGCTTTACCTAGAGTGAAGACATACATTCTAAAGTAGGTGGAAGTGGATTCATGTACATTCTGAGGCATTTGTTTTCAGGAATTAATAAGTGTACCCAAGCCCTATTTATACCATCTGCTTTTCTTTAGCCTTATTGGTGTTGAATTTCAGTATAACCACTTTGTTTTAGAGAAAAGATTTGTCAAATAGATTGTTAGCAAATTAGGTGGAGGCAGGATTATTTTAGTGGCAGGGTTTTTAAAAAAATACTCAGACTTTTAAATGTTTTGATTTTGTTTTTGCCAACCTCACTGGTGTTCACAGAACTGAATGACCTGACTTTAATCTGAAATTGTATCCTACACATCCTCAAAGCCAGGATTAATTCTTTATGAAATCTCTTAGACTGTGTATGCCATGATTGTTCTTAAATTGTGGAAAGCAGGGCTTTTTTGTAGAAAAAGCCCAGCAGGGACTCATTTGCATATTAGGCCACACCCTCTGACACCAAGCCAGCTGGAACTGCGTTCCTGCTTTAAAAAAAGCCCTGGTGGAAAGTGTTAAATATTGTTTTAGTAAGTGCTTGTAATATATGTTTTGTTTTTGATGTTAATGACAAAAATGCCTAATTTAGGTGGGCCTTTTTCGGAAGTCCGGTGTGAAATCCCGAATACAGGCTCTACGACACATGAATGAAAGCTCCCCTGAAAATGTCAACTATGAAGACCAGTCAGCCTACGATGTGGCAGATATGGTAAAGCAATTTTTCAGGGACCTTCCAGACCCACTTCTCACTAGCAAGCTAGGAGAAACCTTCCTCCATATATACCAATGTAAGTACTATAGTTTTATTTATTATTATTTATTATTTGTATGCTGCTTTTCAGCTGTGTTTGCTGTACCAAACAGCATACACAATAGCTATAACTAAAAACCAACAAATAAAGGCCTTTACAATTAATAGATACTGGTTCTATGAGTTTGTTGAGTCTGTAGCAGCAACATAAACAAAATATCCATTCCCCCTGCAGTGATGAATGCTATCAAACCCATAAAATCAGCCCCAAGCTAATAGGAGGAAATATTCACACATCCCAGGGCAACCGGGGAGCCAGGCACACAGTTCCCCCCTGTTGAGAGTGAAAGCCAGGGGTGCAGTCATGTTAAATAGCATCAATCATCTGTTCAGCAGATGATCAGCAGCATTTAATGCAATCTGTTTAAAGCATGTGACTGAATAACCCATGGAGCCCTGTTTGGTGACAACTGTTTGGTGACCAGTCAGTGAATAAACACACCCTTCAGCTGTTGCTTAGCAGGAAAAATCATCAAGAAATACAGGAAAGACTCAGGTAATGCAATACCATTAGCAATTCCCCTCCCAAACACCCATTATAAGAAACTGTATGAGATAAGTATGTTACATGCAAGGCACTGCAGATCTTAATAAATAAGGGTCATAAGTTAGGACTGCTTCTAGTGGTAACAGGAATATACACAGGGAGATCATTCCTCAGCAGGTCTATTAAATGGGGCTTAGGCTTACACCCCAAAAAGTGTCCTTTTGATTGCGTTGTATGTTCTGAATGTAGGCCTTCTATAGAAAATAGGCATGTCCTTTCCCTGTGCTTGCTTATTCATTCATTCATAGTCCCACCTTTCTCACTTGGACTCAAGGCAGATTACGCAGTAAGTCAATGCAATCAAAAGAATGGGACGTTCAATGAATAATTAATAACATTAGGGTTGTAAAACTAACCTGAAGTCTAGAAGCAGGACTGAAGCAAAGAATAAGTATTAACATGACACATTAAAGGTGTAAAAATGCATAGCAAGCTGTACCACAGTCCCTAATAATTTATCCAAGTAACTTTGTCAGTCATTTGTGCATTATATCATAGCTTTGGAAGGGGCCATACAGACCATTCAGTCCAATCCCATGCTGAAAGCAGGATCAGCCTAAAGCACCCTGGCCCTGACAAGTGTTTGCCCAGCCACTACTTGAGGATTGCCAGTGAGGGGGAGCTCACCACCTCCCAAGGTGCTCATTTGCAGGGTTGCAGCAGCAGAAGGCCCTGCTCAGATGAGCAAAGTTGTCATGGCAAAGCATAACAGAGATGAGAGTCCAAGGCCATGAAGGGCTTTTTTGTGTTTGTACAGATAGGATGTACTATCATCAAGGGTATATATATTTTATATATATATATAAAGCCCAGCAGGAATTCATTTGCATATTAGGCTACCCCCGCCCCAGTGACAAGCCAGCCAGAATTGTGTTTCTGTGCATTCCTGCTCAAAAAAGCCTTGCTGTCATCTTCAAAAAATATTGCTGAGCTCCCAAATAAAGACATGTTTTTGACTATATAAAATCAACCAAATGAGGCAGCTTGGCAAACTCAGGATGGTTGGTGACTGTTATCCTGCAACTTGATAGCTATATTCCCAAGTGCAAACTGATTTTGTGCATCATAAAACTTAACTCAGTCATCACCACTCTTTGGCTTCTCAGCCTGATTTCATAAAGTTCAGATTGTTTCTTTCATTAAAAGAAAAGCCTTTTATTTAGAGCCACTGGAAAGTACATGCTTTGAATATATGGACTCCATGGTCTATCCCAAGATTAGCAAGCTAAGGCATGTTATATCGCAGCATTTGGGAATAACTGGACTACAGATTTGATCATATCTGATATTTCAAGGTGAAAATAAAGACCTACATGTGTTCCAATTCTCAGTGCCTACCTTTCCACTATTACATGTTGCTGAAAGCAGTTTGAAGAACACCAGATAGAATGGAAGTGGGCAAGATATAAGCCCAGCCATCAGCTCTCACGAGGACTCTGCCAAGTTTCTCAATTACATCTTTCCTCAAAGAAGGGCAGGCTTAGATGTGTACGCAAGGCCAAAAATCTCATTGCTTGGCACCAGTTTAGTACCTGGGACTGGCAGACGTGTATGCTGAGTGTCATTTTAAACCTTCTGTGGCACAGGAAGGCATGTCTAATGACACCTTCTTGCTGCATTGTGTTCAGGTGGCAGCTAAACCCTGGCCAGTTTAGGCATATAAATTGTGCAGATGTTGTGAATGCAAAAATGCAGTTTTCATAGCAAAGTATGAGCGGCCTATGACCAAGATTTTGCATAGCTATCCTAATCACAAGGCATTTTTAGGGTTTTATTTGAAAGTCATGATCACCCTGAAGGTGATTTGTGTCCCCATAGGTAGGTCATCCCAGAGTATAGCTCATGAACTGCTGCTGTTGTGACCTGCTCTGTTCCCTGAACCATCATTTTATGATTGGCTCTGGCTGGTGGGCCATAGAACTCTAGCAAAAGAGGAGACCCTCTAAGTCCCTGTTCCAAAGCACTTAACTTTTTCCTCAGCTTAGCATCTTGGAGTTGTGAGATTCATTTCACCCTTTTCTAAAAGCTTTCAAATAAAGTGCTTCCCTGAACCATCAAGCAAAGAGAAATTAGAGGCTTAGTGCAGTCATATATGCTATAAAGCTGTTTCTCCTGTTTGTTCTTTAGTTTAGTGTCTGATTCACCCAAGGGAACCTTCAACACATCCTGAGTGAGCATAACAGGTAGCTTGTAAAGTAATGTTTATCTAGCATTATACTGAGGGATCCCCATTTGTGCAATCGTTAAAATTTTCCTTGAATTGTGCAGATTTTTTAAAAGATCTGCCATAGCGACAACAGTACAGGGGCATCCTTTCAGAAAGAGCACATGTAGCTATGGATTTGCCATCTGAAAAGGAAATGGGTTCTTTGTTCACTGCACAACATCTCTACTTCCTGAAGATTTAAGCATAGTAGTAAAACTCTCAAGACAAACCTCTATGGAGATTGAAAAGCCTTATCAAAACTTTATTTTGCCGGATGTTGGAGGTGATTTGGCAGCTTTATTTGGGATCTCTGGTGCTGACTACATTTATATTGTACTTGTGCTGCTGAACCTCTCAGTGCAATTTAGGGTGACTTGATTGCTGCTTTTTTTTTTTTTTTTGCATTTCAGTGCCCTTGATAATCAGCAAGGCAGGTTACATAGATTTGTTAAAAGAATGAAGTTGAATTATCAAGAGTAGGTCTGAATCATGGGCGACCATAACCACCCTAGATCTAGAGGTTGTGTTGTCCAGCATGAGACTGGTAGCTTGGCTTGAAAACTAGGCAATGATACTTCTGCTGAACAGGCAAATTGTTCCTATACCAAGCTTGGCCAATCCAGAAATGCCATGTTTGTCTGCTGCGGATTATCTGGTTACACATCCATGTTAATTCTAAAAAGAATTCTAGGTCTTGAACACACACAATTGCTCATTTGGCTAGACAGGAATCAAGCCAGTGCAACAGGGAGCCATATTTTGTGTCAAGCCAAGTGAACAGCAGTGCACAGTAATCCTCCCAATAAGGGAGTAAGAAAAAATTATGTTTCTTGGAAAAGCAGTTGTCTTCCAGGGGTAATCCAGACTTTTGAAGTTAGATCTTATATGGCATTCCAACATCCTTGTTTTCATTTATGATCAACTTTTTAAAAACAGCACATATCATTCTTCAGATGTTCCGAAAGAACAGCGGCTTCAGGCAGTACAGGCTGCCATTATGCTGATGTCAGATGAAAACAGGGAGGTTCTGCAGACCCTGCTATGTTTCCTGACTGATGTCACCTCAGTGGAAGAGAATCAAATGACTCCTATGAATATTGCTGTGTGCTTGGCCCCTTCTCTTTTTCACCTCAATATAATAAAGAAGGAAAGCTCACCACGGTAAGTATGTGCTTCCTTGTTCTCTCTGCCTTGTCCTGTCTGAAGGGCAGATCTGTTTATCTGATTATCATTTAATTGTGTTTTTGGGTTCAGCATTCAAACCTCTGTGAAACCAACTGAAAGCCTCAAAACATGGGCACAAAAAATATAGGGCCTTCTCCGTAATGGCCCCATCTTGGTGGAACCAGCTGCCGGAAGAGGTAAGGGCCCTGCGGGACCTTACTCAATTCCGCAGGGCCTGTAAGACAGCCCTCTTCCAGCTGGCCCACAGCTAACCGGCATTGAACACTGAACACCGAATACTGAATTTGAAATCGAACTTGAATCGAGTGTAGCTTTAAGACCGCTGTATGATTTTAATGTTTATGTATATAATAATTGTTTAGATTTTTAACTATAAATTATGAAATGTTAATTTTAATGCTTAATTTTATATTTTATGTTAGTTTTACATGTTGTAAGCCGCCCTGAGCCACCTAGTGGGAAGGGCGGTATATAAATCTCAGATAAATAAATAAATACATACATACATTTTTAAGGAATAAAGGCTGGTTCATACAGGATTTTTCTCCTAAATGGTAGTACTTCTGTCCTTGGCAGCATGTGCACAAAAAGTGAATTGAATTGTGAACAGCTAGCAATTGTTTTGTCCTGGTTAGTATTTGGATGGAAGTCTACCAAGAAAATCAAGTGTGGTTGAGGCAGGCGATGGCAAACTTACCTCTATTCAGTTCTTGCCTTAAAAATCCATGTTGACAGCACTTTACACATACATACAGCAGCTGTTTTTACATCCCTCCACTTATCATCCCAACTCTTGCATTCATGTAGAAAGCTGCTGACTGAGCTTACACTAGAAAAGACCTTTGCTCTGCCTTCAGCATAGTCACAGTTGAGAGGCCAGGGAGGTAAAAGGTTGAAGGCCTTGAGTACTGTAAATTTTTGTGGATTCCTCCAAACACTCACAAAGTTAAAATTCTGCCCATGGGTCTTCTAAGTGACCACTGCAATGTAACATCTAAATTCTATTTTATAACTGTCACAACTGTGCAGTTTCCTGTTCTGGGGCAATGATGTCTTAGCTGTGATCTCAACGTGTTGTGTAATTATTCTGTTTCATCAGGCAATGTCATTCTCCTATTTTCAAACTTGCCACATCAACTTTGTAAGAAACATGGCAGGCAACAGAAAAAGTCTTAGTGATTCTGGCACCCTAAGAAAAAATCCAGGATGGGGCCCTAGAATCACTGCCACCCCCACCTCTGCTGCTTCGTGCTGTGGGTTGGGTGGAAATTGTCACAGGAAGCCAGAAATCTGAAGCTCAAACACAAAGGGCCCTAGAAACTGCTTCTGAGACAGCTGCCCAAACTCCAGACAGAACAGGGGCATGTGGCAGAGGTGGGAGCCTGCTCTTTTTCTACTCCTCACCCTTCCATTGGGGGCAGGCCTAAGATCACACATGGTAAGTAATCATCAAATAGGAAAGAGATTCATTAAAATATCAATAGTACCACTGCACATCATAATTGATCTAGGAATGTTGTAGTATGGCGGGAGGATTTGAAATGTAATTCACTGAAGACATGTAGCTTTTCTGCCATCTTACTTCATGGAAGCTATGATGTATGCCCTTCAACCCTTTTACTGCTTTTTTATAATTTTGCATTGAGAAGGTACACATTTCTCCTTAGCAATAAAAAGGGGTCTTTCTTCTCTATGATGTGATGAAGTTGAGTATAAAGAACTGTCTGTGGTGTGGTACAGTTATAAATCTCACTTCTACTTTCATCTGAAAAAAAAAGACTCTGTTCCTTTATCTTACTTGAGATGCTGAATTCATTCGCAGAGTAATACAGAAAAAATATGCAACCGGGAAGCCAGATCAGAAAGATCTCAGTGAAAACCTGGCAGCAACTCAGGGACTTGCTCATATGATAACAGAATGTGATAAACTTTTTGAGGTGAGTGAAAGATTCAGAGAGCATTATTCATGAAGGCAGTATCCATAAGGGAGCACATTTTGATGTAGTTAACCTGTATAGTTTTTCCTTACTTTGGTCATGAAATAAGTAGTTTTTGGGTTTTTAAGTATTTATCCAGGTGTTCCAGAAGAAGTTTGTCATTTCCTCCAACCCTTTCTACAGCATTGTTTTGTTGTCTTTTTTTTATTATAATAAAACATTTAAATTTGCAATGTAAACATGAAAAATCTACAATTCTAAATACAAAAAATTATAGCTATTTTCCGTAGTACTTTCCATTCCTCTCAGTAGTCTATTTTATATGTTAGTGAAAGTGCCAAAATGTGGAGTCAGTTAAAATAACCTTTTTTATAACTGTCCAAAACAACTGAAGTACATTTTACAAAGAGCAAAAAAGCATTAAAATTTGTCAGTTTCATTAATTAAATTAGAAAGTCAAAAACTGTGTTTATTGCATTGTTCTACAAAGCTCTGAGTGGGGGTATTTGGTTTTCTCCTCCTCATCTTATATTCAGAACAACCCTGCAGTGCCAGCTTAACAAAATGTATTGAAGTCTTTGGGTTTAGAAGGGTGTAATCCACTGCTACTGAATTTCATGGTGGGCAAAGATTTGAAGTTGAACTCATAGCTCCATTCCTCATGCTAATCGTATCAGGTCTTTGTAGGTCTATAATGCCAAAAGCTGTCAAAGGAAAAAAACAAAACCTCTATAAAAACATAACAGAAAGGTGTTCAGCAAGGGGAGGGTATTTGGAATTTTATCTTATTTGGTTTTACTCTGTAACTTTTTTTATCTGTAAGTCCCATTGAGCCATGACGAAAGGCAGGGCACAAACATTTTTAAAACAGACAAACTTCTGTGGGAGGCAGTCTTGTTCAAAACCCTTAATTTGCCCCTGTCACCACTATTCTCTGGAGCAGATCCCACATGACATGGTAGCCCAGTCTCGGAATTCATATGTAGATGCTGAAGTGCGTTCTCCAACTCTGGAGGAACTGGGGAAGCAAATGGATGAAGAAGGTGGAAATTATCAGGCCTATCTTGAAAGTGTTGTTCAGAACCTCTGTAAAGAAGCCAAGGAGAAATTCAAAGGATGGGTCACCTGTTCCAGCATAGAAAATACAGACCTCTCCTACAAAAAGGTAATTTACCATATTCAAACAGCATCTATTGATGTCTGCATTACCACTGGTTTACTGCATTAAAGGTGCTTTAACTTCTGTTTTCATGGAGATTTCTTGGCCTGCATTCGAAGGGATCTTATTTCAGCACAGCCTTTTGTGGGCTCCTTAAAAGCTGCTTATGAAGCTCAGGGGAATTTCCAGAGTTGCATCTGATATATCAGGAGATGTTTTGGCCAGATAGTTAGCACAGGCTGTTATGTGCCTGCAGAAATGCTTTAGGTGCATTTCTTTGGATCATGGGCTGTTCTACACATAACAAAATTTCCTTTTCTCTTCCCTCTCTCCCATCCCTTAATTAAGGTTGGAGATGGAAATCCACTAAGGCTGTGGAAAGCATCTGTGGAAGTTGAGGCTCCTCCCTCTGTTGTACTCAACCGAGTGCTAAGAGAGCGCCATTTGTGGGATGAGGATTTCTTGCAATGGAAGGTCATTGAAACCTTGGACAAGCAGACTGAAATCTACCAATATGTTTTGAATAGTATGGCTCCCCATCCTGCCAGAGACTTCTTAGTCTTGAGGTAAATAGCCGCAGAAGCAAAAAAGAATAGGTAGCTACTTCATTGTTTAACCATATTAACATTTACACATTGGCACTTCATATTTAGTATGTCTGCTATCACACATACTAAATAATGCACTCCCCAACTGGATTTTACTGTGTGAACTGGCAAAATCCAGTTGGAAAGTGCATTATGTGTGATCACGGCCTATGTGCCCTATCTTTTGGCTTCATTTAGCTCATTTTCCCTCAAAATCACTTAAGGATTAAAGGAATGCTTACATAAAATCATAAATGTGGTTCATTTGGTCAGATCAGATATATGTCAGAGGCTGTTGTTTATCCAGCTAGGTATAACATAAATGCAGCATTTTGTGTTCTAGTTTTTCTCTCCCTCTCAAGAGTATGGCTGGTCTTCCAGGTGGCTGAGATTTAAATAACTAGTTTCTACTGTTTGGTGGGTCAGGATGCCAGATCTTTCCCCACAATACAAAACCCAGCTCCACCAGGCCCAGTGTAGCCATAGATAGACTCCATAAAGAACCATCTAACCAGGCAGCGGATCAGTGACATCTGGCCATTCAACAGCAAGACATTATCACCCCAACCATGGTTTAATCAAACTATGGTTAGTATGGGTGAATGTGGGCTACTAACTGTGGTTAGTTAGGTTCCATCAGACCAAGACTGGAAAGGTTATTTCATGTGATGCATGAATACAGACATGCTAGCTGAATACCTGGCGTGTTCCCTAGTGACACCTTCATTAGCTGAGACAAAACAGGATTTTTATTTTTGTCTGTGAGTTTAAACATTGTTTTCGTAAAACACAATTAAAATAAATCATGTTTTTAATGATTGAGCTGAACTTATGTGGCAAAAGCTCTAATACCACTGTAACTTGCTGAAAATCTGCAGTTACAGTGAATAATCCAAATAAAAGGGTTCATCAGTAACTTGATAATCGTATAAATAAAATGGCAATAGGGAAAGCCATCCTCAAAATGAAAAGTTCTATTCCAATTTTTTCTAACTTCAGCCATTGTCCAGTGCACTGGAGAAATTGAATAAACCCAGCTGCAAGAAGCACAATGACAGCTCAATACACTTTTCACCTTTTAAATTCTCTTTAAATGGCAATATGAATACATGTGTGGATATTTATATGTTCACCCATCTTCTCTTTCAAAAACCACCTACAGTGGGATGGGCTATAAATGTGGAAAATAATAAAATCACAATAACACAATTTAAGCACGTTGTGGGTTGGTCCACCAAGCTCCCTAATACAGGCCTTACGCTGCGAACTAGGGGCCTAGAACCATTTGAGTCTTGCCTTTGGCTCACACCCCAAAGCCCATACCTTTGGGCACTCCCAGGCTGAATACCTGTAAGCAGAGGAGAAACAAACTGAGCCCAGAGGGTATTCAGCTGCTGCTAGCAAGATTAATGGGATAAGTATTATATTTGTTCTTTGTGTTTCATAGGACTGACATTTTAATCTTATTTTTAAAATCATAACCATTGGCTGTTATGTTTAAAAATGCTTTTAAGTACATAAAATTACTACACCTTAGAGGAGGAAGAGGATTTGATATGGGAATGGCATTTTTAGAGTCAGGCCTGGGGCTGTTGGAGAGTCTTGGTGCATCTTAAGCCTGTCTGTTACTCATTGCTTTTCTAAATCATTGGCATTTCTTCTTCCAATTGACTGATTTATAAACTAATTCAACACTATTACAAAAGAAGTTGCTTTCCTCATTACATCAGATCCTCCCTTCTCTCTCTCTCTCTCTCTCTCTCTCTCACTCACACACACACAGTAGCATTATATATAAGCAGTACTTTCATCTGGCAGATTCTACTAGCAGATAAGAAAAACTTGGATAGGAAAACTAAAAAGATGCTGACCCTGAGACCTGCAACCTTTTGTATTCTGCTGCTTGACTCTACCTTCACTCCAAACTATTCTTTTTAAAAAATGTTCCAAGGAATCTTTCAAAGATTCCCCTGAAGGAATTTTCTATCCCATTTCTTGATTCATCATAAAAAACTGTCAGATTTTGATCTAGCTTTAAAAATTAAACCCAGAGAAATCCTTGTTTGTACTATGTGTAGGATGGAACCTGATAATCAGTATAATGCAGTACACAACTACCATATAGCTCATATTTGACGATCAATTTTACTAGGTAAAATTTTCATCATACGATGTTCGAGTTCATGGGTTCTAACTGAATCATTTTATTTTCTGTCCATTGTATCTTCCTAACTACGTGAGTCCCTATTTAAATGAGATGCTGTATGAATTTGGCTGCATCTGGGGTCCTGCTTAAAGAGTACTGCTCCCAGTGCAGAGATGCCATGCATGCTCAGTCAGAATGCCTGATGCCATGTGTGCTTAGTTAGAATGGTAGATAGCAACAGCTTTTTCAGGCGTTGTTGCCAATGCCACATTTAAACTCCAGGGATTTTTTTTAAAAGCATCATTTGCTCCAATTCCTCTGTGCGTCACAACCCAATAAGGGGTTTTCAAGGCAAGTGAGAAGTAGAGGTGGTTTGTCATTGTCTTCCTCTGCAGAGTCTTCCTTGATGGTCTCCCTTCCAAGTACCAACCCTGCTTCGCTTCCGAGATGTGACAAGACTGGGCTATACCATGTTGCTTTCTCTCCCCCCTCCCTCACTCTAGTCCTCATTAGTTCTGTGAACCTCTTTGACCACTGCTCCTTCTTTACAGTACTCAGTTGGACACACTCATATAACTCTTCTAGTGCATGAGTCCATAGTTTGCACTGAGTTAGAAGCAAGTACACTAGTAGAATAGATACCAGATGATATGCCTTTTTAAATGTTGTTCTTTTCTTCTGAGTAACATTTCATTTTAACACTCATTTTTAACAGGACATGGAGAACAGACATGCCCAAGGGGATGTGCGTGTTAGTGACTGTCTCCGTGGAACATGAAGAAACCCTTCTGATGGGAGGTGTGCGGGCAGTTATTATAGATTCTCAGTATTTAATAGAGCCTTGTGGCTCTGGGAAATCTCGCCTGACACATATCTGCAGGGTTGACCTCAAGTAAGTACTGCAGGTTCCAGAATCCAAGCCAGGAGAGTTCCTGTATGAAGCCAATATTTCTGGGCATTGCCTTTAATTGGGAAAGCACATTTACTGCTAATATGAAAGGTTACATCTGTTGGTTTAACATTAAGACATAACTCAAAAAGAGATTTTACACACCTGATAAGACCCTGCTGTGGCATATTTTTTTCTCAGTTATAAAATCATCCCTGGATGTTTCCTGTGGTTCTGTGCACCTCCCAAATACTTGGTGGTTACAGCTTCATTCTGATTACTTGGGTTCAGGAGATCATCTGCATACAGATTGAGTGGGTAGTCAACTGGTTCACAACATTTCCTCCTGGGCACACCCAGGAGACTACATGGCTGGAAAGTACTCCTTCAGGTTTCATATCCTTTAAAACAACCATAGGAAGTTTTTCCCAGTAATAAAATTCATAGTTGCTGTTTTGTAACATAAAAGAAACCTTTTGACCACATTTAGTCTGAAGTTCAACAGTGGTGTTGCAATAAACTCTTAGGTTACTATAAAAATTTCAGCTGAGCAACACTATCCTATTGACAAACATTACTCTGACTACAAAGAGCAGCTCACAGTGGACCCTACTTTAGCAAGAACTAAAGGGGAGGGACGGTGGCTCAGTGGCAGAGCAGCTGCTTGGGAAGCATGAAGGTCCCAGGTTCAATCCCCGGCATCTCCAAAAAAGGGTCCAGGCAAATAGGTGTGAAAAACCTCAGCTTGAGATCCTGGAGAGCTGCTGCCAGTCTGAGAAGACAATACTGACTTTGATGGACCAAGGGTCTGATACAGTAGAAGGCAGCTTCATATGTTCATAAGAACTGAAATATTAAAATGTGATTTGTACAAATGTCATCCCTTAATAGTGCCATCTGCTTTCCAGTCTTATCAGCTCAAATACATTGCCTCAAAGAGATGACCTAACTATACAGCAGTACTTAAAAATGTTCACTCACATGCTGTACTTTCTAGGAGAATCTAGTTGCTAACTGTAAAGTATTATAACCTGTAAACTTGGGCACACTTTTTGGGATTAAGTCCAATTTAGTGTATGGGAATTTTCTTGCAAGTAACATATAAAGGGTAGGGGCCGGGCTGAGTATGGAAATTGTAAACACAAGAAGATTCAAGATGGAAATTGGAACTCTGCAGTGAGAAATATAGCTGTTGTCCGTTTGTAAAGTTAAACAGCAGGTGTCCTTTAGGTAATAGGTGGATGATATATTCAACGTGTACGTAATCCATAATTCCATTTCCAAATATATCCCTCACCACTGCTATTATTTAGGCAGATCTGGTAATGTCTGGATGTAAGACTGTGTGAGACCCAAATCCCACTATCTACATTATCTATAATAAAAGCCCTTTTATCTCAGCAAAACCAAGCAGCCTGATTGGTTGGGACTGGTACCTCAACCTTCAGCCCGTCAAATCATTGATCAACTGCACTTGTGTCACATTGGTTGACTTTGCTCTCCCCCACCCACTGCTGGCCCCAGGACAGACAAGGACTGGCCCTCTGCAGAACTGTTAGGCAGTGGCTGCTGCTAGACAACTAACCTTGGTTCTCTCAGGAAAAAGCAACCAAGCTTGGTTCTCTCAGTAAAAGGCAGTGGGGGAGGCCCTTTCAAGTCCTATTTTGGCTTTTGAGGGAGAACTCATTGGTTGGCTCTGCTCCTCTCCCGCCCAGGTAGCTGTTGTTAGCCACCCAAGCTGCTGCTGTCAGTCAAAGGCAACCAACCTTCGTTCTGGCAGCTTATAGCTCTCCCTACTCTCCCATTGGCTAAGCTGCCTGTTGCTTTGCGTAAGAGAGAAAGAAAGTCTTCACCTCAACTGGCTGAGGGATGGAGGAGAAGGGAAAGAGCCATAGAGAAAGCCTTCACACAACTGGCTGAGGGAGGGAGAAGGGAAGGTTTTCTCTCAGTTGGCTGAGGACTCCATTGATTGGCTCTCCTCCCTATCCTTCTTTGGAAGTGTAACAGACAGAGATAGGGGGGGAAATGGTGTCCTGTAGCATCAGGCCAGATTCAGAGAGACAGATAGGGATGGAAAGCAAGAGACAGAGACAGATTTAAGTCCTGTGCTTAAGACCAAAAGCATTATCAGAGAAAGAGGGTTGGTCTGAAATGTATCAGTAAAGGCCTCTGAGACAGAACTCATTGGGGCAGTCCTGACTAGGAATGCCAGTTCTAGGTTGATGGAAAATTCTTGCAGATTTTGTGGTGGAGTTTGAGGGCTTCATACTGGGGTTTGCCAGACCTAGGTTTTTGTTGTGGAAGCTGACTGGGTGATTTTGGACCACTCACAGACTTTCAGTTTAACCTGTTTCACAGGGTTGCTGTTCAGATCAAAGGAGGGAGAAGGGAATTATGTAGGCTGCTTTGGTTCCCCCCACTGTAGAGACTGTCCTTCCCCTATGTGGAGGCTGCAGGGAGGTGATGCAAAGCTGAAATCAGAGGGTCAGATAAAGGGAAGGAGATAGGGTTGCCAACTCAAGGTTAGGAAATTTCTGAAGATTTAAAGGATGGAGCCTGGAGAGGGTGGGGTTTGAGGAGGGGTGGGACCTCAGACAAGTACAATGCCATACACTGCACCTCCCCCCCCCCCCACAAAGCAGCCAGTTCCTCCTGGGGGACCACTGTTGCCAATCTCCAGGTGAGGGCTAGAAATCATTCAGAATTACAACTGCTCTCCAGATGGCAGAGATCAGCTTCCCTTGAATTGGGGGGGGGGGAGTGAATGTCTTCACTTGGGTGGGTGGGAAGACAGCAAGGGGGGCACTTGCCCAGAGCCACTTTCTAGGGCCCATTGCATTTTTCTCTTCAGTGGGCCTTATTCCTAGTAGTCCATATTTCCTTCCAATGCATGAGGAAATGTTAGTTTCAATCAATGGAAGTTTCAGAATTCTATATTCTAATAGTTATAACAGCAGGTGTCTGCACTGTGGGGTTTCTTTAATGCTGACAAAAATGCATGACAGCATGTCCTCTATTTCTTTTAGTTAGCATCTATGACATACTATTTGGATAGAAGAGGGAATACAATAACTTTTTTCTCTTTACTTCCCTTTAGAGGTCATTCACTGGAGTGGTGCAATAAAGTCTTTGGGCACCTGTGTGCAGCAGAAGTTGCCAATATCAGAAATTCATTTCAACCTCTAATTGCTGAGGGACCAGAAACAAAAATCTGAGTGATGGGGATATTCTCTGCATGCATTAAAGCTGTGGTAGGATTTCAGCCTACATTTGTGCAATAGCTAAGCAATGATTGCTTGGGAAATGCTGCCCTTGTCCGGAAAAAGTCACCCACTTACCTCCGTGACCCTCATCTGTTTTCCTTTGCTGAAGAGCACTTTGCCAAGAATTTCTTCATACTTTAAAAGTACATCATTGCCCTCATGTCTGTATTGCATAATTCTAATATTTAAAAGCTTCTAAGAAGCTTATTTTAAAACTGTAAATAAGAGATTTAAAAGTGTACATACTTTTGCTATGTATAATATCTGATCTGTGTATACTGTATATAGAAATATGTATATACGTTTTGTATATAAGCTGTTGCTGTCTAGGGAAAACTTCCAGTGTCTGTTTGAAACTATTTTTCACATTGTTAGAATCAGAACCTCCCAGCTGTTGTAAAATGGCCCTTCTGTTCTAAAAACAATAACTGGGACACTAACCTTTTCTTCTGTTGCTGCTGCTGCCCTGTCCTCTGTTGCAGACATGGGGCTTCACTGCAGAGCACATTTCAAAAGCTTATGTAAGACCAGCATCTTGTCAATGAGTCTACTCCTGGAGCTCCGCACTGCAGCACTGCAACAGAGGACAGCACAGTGAAAATAGAAGAATTATTTGACTAGCAAAGACTGAAGCACTTGAGCTGTCCCCATGTTTGAAAGAGATGACAAGGAAGTGCATGGAGGCAGGCATACAGAGGTGAGAAGGGGTTGTAAAAGAGGATTGAGAACCATATGGCTAAAAACAATGAGCAACAGAAAGCAAACCTAGCCAGGTATTATTCAATGTTATTATTTGGCTAGCTGTCATTGTTCAGCAGAAAGGTGGCAGCTACAGCCCCCAGAAATCATTTTTGTTGCTTTGAATAATGGAATAGACAAGTTAACAGATCAACTGAGAAGCCTGGTATTTGCAATATTCAGACTATTTCCTAAACTAACGGGCTAACTTTTAGGTTTGCTGTGCTTAAAGAAAAGTGCTTTGAATGTAAGTCAATAGTTGAGTCTGTGTATCATCACAAAATGCAATACTACACAGTTATCACCAAACAGTTGCTTAGAACTGGAAGGATGGCTCTTTGATCCATTAATCCCCAAACGGTTCCCCTTGACATCCATAGGACTGCCCCAGAGCAAATAATGAATAGCTTATGGTCTGTAGTTGAAAAACCCCATCCTATACGCCAGCACATAACATTTTAGGTCCTGACCCAAAGACACTTAAGTCTCAATTAAATTAATGGGACTTCAGTTAAGACTCACAACTGATTTTAATGGAACTCAGTGTATTTTGCTTCCTTTGGGACAAGGTCTTAGTGCGGGTTTTACCAACAGCTATTCCAGTGACACAAAACATGATGTTATATTAGCTTTATAGCAACATTACACATAACGAGCCTATATACTGGCTTAAATTGGACTACTAATCTTATATTATACAGCAGTTATAAATAAATAATTTTTCCTACCAATATCAAGCACATTAGGAACAACAGTAAGCAGTCTTTTGTTGTCAAATAGTAAGACCCAAAATCTCTAAGTATTTGTTTTAGAGTTTGCCTACGTAAACCAAGCTAATAGCCCTGTTAGAAATCAAGGTAAGCCATGTTTCTGCACACAGAATCTCCTCAAAAGTAATTAAATGTCTTAATAGGCTTTTTATTCTGAACTTTTCAAAATAAGCTTTTTAATGAATTTCATAAATTGAAGAGGTCTATTAAAAGGTAATCATTGGGAAGCAAATATATTCTTAAGAGTTTTCATATTCTACTTTATATTGACCTTAGACCTTGACGCCAAATATTTGACTTGGGAACCATTCCTCTTCAATAGGACTGAGGGCCAAACAATACATTATGTGAGCAATCTGGAGCACTTAAAAAAGAAGCTGTGGTAAGCCTCCCCCCCCCCCCCTCAAAAAAAAGAAAACCCCTCAAGATTCAGAGTTTGTCTATAATTATAAAGCTGCAGAAATGAACTCTGACTTGCTTAGGATTGTTTTCATCTTTCACTTTGTGTGTTCCGTGGTTGAATCCTAGCATTGACAAGAACAAGCTTCAGTGAGTCCTGGCACAAATTGAGCCTTCCCTTTCCATGGACCTAATCTTGACATAGAAATATGTCCATGATGAATGAATACATGCATAAACTGGTTGTTCAGTTGTTTTACCATAATCCCATACCATCTCTAATTGTGGAACAATGAATGATAAACCATACTTAACATTCAGACCATGGTGAAAACAGATCCAGGTTTTTTGGTGAATCGGTCCTTGATCTGTTTAACACCTACAAGAAGTTTGGAAACTAGGTAGATCAGACCTAAATGTATGTGGTACAGATTTTTCTCCTGTTCTTTACCCAACAGCCACTTCAATTGTATGTTTACACCAATTCTGCAGCAAAACAGGACTGGAGGACTAGTGGTCAGATCTGAAAGGCTAGTCCTGAACAGCTGGAACCATGCCAGTTAGCATAGATCTTGCCTCACTAACCTGTTACAGTTCTTTGAGGGGGTGAACAAACATGTGGACAAAGGAGACCCCATAGATGTTGTTTACCTTGACTTCCAGAAAGCTTTTGATAAAGTTCCTCATCAAAGGCTCCTTAGAAAGCTTGAGAGTCATGGAGTAAAAGGACAGGTCCTCTTGTGGATCAAAAACTGGCTGAGTAATAGGAAGCAGAGAGTGAGTATAAATGGGCAGTCTTCGCAGTGGAGGACGGTAAGCAGTGGGGTGCCGCAGGGTTCGGTACTGGGTCCCATGCTCTTTAACTTGTTCATAAATAATTTAGAGTAGAGAGTGAGCAGTGAAGTGGCCAAGTTTGCGGATGACACTAAATTGTTCAGGGTGGTGAGAACCAGAGAGGATTGTGAGGAACTCCAAAGGGATCCGTTGAGGCTGGGTGAGTGGGCGTCAATGTGGCAGATGCGGTTCAAAGTGGCCAAGTGCAAAGTAATGCACATTGGGGCCAAGAATCCCAGCTACAAATACAAGTTGATGGGGTGTGAACTGGCAGAGACTGACCAAGAGAGAGATCTTGGGGTCGTGGTAGATAACTCACTGAAAATGTCAAGACAGTGTGCGTTTGCAATAAAAAAGGCCAACGCCATGCTGGGAATTATTAGGAAGGGAATTGAAAACAAATCAGCCAGTATCATAATGCCCCTGTATAAATCGACGGTGCGGTCTCATTTGGAGTACTGTGTGCAGTTCTGGTCGCCGCACCTCAAAAAGGATATTTTTTTTGTGAGAAAAGTTTTTATTTTAAAAGGTAACACATACAGAAAAGAAAAAAGAAAGGATAATACACATGAACACATATACACAGAAACATGCATACCAAACAAAACACAAAAAATACACTACCACAAAACCCAGTCATACATACTGGGAGAAGGAGAGGTTTGATTAGTCTATAAACAAAGAATCATAGTTACACCAATCCAAAACCTTTACTTTTGACCCATTTATAAACAGGGTCCCAGTCCTCTTGACATTTTTGTACATTGCCATTTCTTAATCTTGTGGACATTAAATCAGATTCCGCAGCATCAAAAAGGATATTATAGCATTGGAGAAAGTCCAGAGAAGGGCAACTAGAATGATTAAAGGGCTGGAGCACTTTCCCTATAAAGAAAGGTTGAAACACTTGGGACTCTTTAGCTTGGAGAAATGTCGACTGCGGGGTGACATGGTAGATGTTTACAAGATAATGCATGGGATGGAGAAAGTAGAGAAAGAGGTACTTTTCTCCCTTTCTCACAATACAAGAACTCATGGGCATTCAATGAAATTGCTGAGCAGACAGGTTAAAACGGATAAAAGGAAGTACTTCTTCACCCAAAGGGTGATTAACATGTGGAATTCACTGCCACAGGAGGTGGTGGCGGCCACAAGTATAGCCACCTTCAAGAGGGGTTTAGATAAAAATATGGAGCACAGGTCCATCAGTGGCTATTAGCCACAGTGTGTGTGTATATATAAAAATTTTTGCCACTGTGTGACACAGAGTGTTGGACTTGATGGGCCGTTGGCCTGATCCAACATGGTTTCTCTTATGTTCTTATATAGAAAAACTTCCCTAACTTTGATACCTAAGCATCATGATTCAACCGAATAGTCACCTAGTAATCCTGAAAAGCCATTGACCAATTTAGGCCTATTCATCTCTTATCATTCAAGACCAAAAGATACTGAAATTCCAGTGCAGATGCTTCAACATGTCGTTTCCTCTCAGCAATATCTATCAACCTCCTATGAGGTCTATATTGTCAGTAATGGGCAGCCCAATCCAGACATAAGTGGCTGCTGGCCATGGTATAGCTGCTGCACCGCTAGTAGACTTCCTGAGGACTTCGGCATGCTGGAGCGTGGGGAGGGGAGAGGCATAGCTTGCTGTGAGGAAGACGGTTGCCATGCCAATGCCGCTGGCATAGGCACGCAAGGGAGGTGGAGGCAGCCGGCGGGGAGGGCCAGCCTACCCCCCCATATTAGCCAGTCCTGGAGCATGCACCGCGGCTCATGACAGTCAGGGATGGGGAGAGGCGGCCCCAGAGAGATTGATAGCCATCCCCAACCTGCCCCCAAACAGAGAACGGAGCCAATGATGAACAGACTATCAAAGGCAAAGGAGAGATGTCCGACCAACACGGGGAGGGAATAGGAGTGAGGCTGGGCATGCGCGCACGAGAAGCCTTGCTTGGTGGCAAGGTGGGGGTGGGGGCAAGACAGGCCCTCTCGGGACCACAGAGAAGCCGTCAATCCCCTCACACCCTCCCGCTGTCAAGAGACTCTGCCAATGGCAGGCAGACAAGCAAGAAGTACCAAGTGCAGGAGTCTGCTGTCATAGACAGCGGCTGGAATGTGTGTCTGGGAGTGAGCAGCCCAGCAGCACACACACACACACACCCAGAGACCCCCTTTGTTGCCAGTGCCCCCTGCCATGTGCATGGAATACCTCCCCTGGAGGCCGCAGAACTCAGAGTGTGAGTGCATCAGCTGCAGAACTCTGCGTCCACTTCATCAGCCTCCCTTAGTGCCCTGCGCACAACAGCCCTGTGGGGTCAGGTAGGCTGTCAGCCCAGGTAGGCTGAGGGGCGGCACTCCCACTCCTCTGTCCAGCCACGCGGGGGGCAGCGTGGCGGCTCATGGACCGTCCCCCCCCCCAACCAAGTCTGCCCACCCTCCCAGGCATTCCCTCGGAGAGGCCACTGACTGGGGGGGTTGCCCGGGGAATGTGCAGCAGATGCCCTGCAGGAGAGACAACAGAGGGCACAGCTCAGACTTTATTTTTCTGGAACAGAGTGCAACAGACTCCCTGGCACGCGCTGGGCAGTCTCACCATGGGCAAGGCTCCATCCAGAGCGGTGGGCAGAAACAGCTGAGGGAGTGGGGGGTGATGGAGCGACACATGTGGAAGCCTCTGTGTTGGAGTCCTGCCTACAAATGGAGACAGAGCTCAAGAGCACTTGCAGGGGTGGCGGCTGGAAGAGCAGGCTGCGTTTCAGCTGCGTACTCCCTTAAAGGGACAGTCTCTAACCCACCTCCCCACAATGGGGCAACTGCCACACACACACCATGCCCTGCCAGGGGTTGAGAATGTGGCAGAGGGCAGACCAAGGGAAGGGAGCAGGCAGCAGCACAGGGGAGCTGGGTCAGCAAATGCCCCCTGCCGGAGCCCACTGCCTGGTTCAAATGCCAGAGACGCTCGCACACCGAGCGGTCGAGAGCGAGGGGAGGGGGAGGCCGGGGGGGGGGGGGGAACATTGGAACTTACCCAGCCATGGGTGACAGTCCTCACTCGCATGCAGAGCTCCAGGAGCCTGGAACCTGTGGAGACCTGGAAACAAGCAGTTAGCCCCAGGAGAGAGACCTCTCTCTCCCCCTCACAAGTCAAAGATACTGTCAAAGCAAACGCGCAGTGCGAAACCCATCATCAGTGTGCCTGCCTGTCCCTCACTCTAAATCTGTATGGCCAGGTGCTCGCCGGCAGAGCTTCCCGCCACGCGCGCCTCCCCCTAACAACTGAGTTGTGCGAGGCCAGAGCAGAAGTATTTCTAGGAGGGGGGAGACCGTGATTGGGTGCTGGGGAGGGGGCTCATCAGCCTGAGGCGCAAGGGGATTGGCGAGGCAATCACGCCGCTCCCTAAGGGTTTGCGAGCTTCCGCAGTGGCGAAGGCGACCATTCTTTTTGTTTCAACAAGTGCCTATGGGACACGCCGCTGTTTTTGCAGGTGTAACGTTGCGCCTCTCGGGGGGGGGGCGTGTCATGGGCCAAACTGCTCAGGTAGCTGCCTAAGCCTGGCTGCGTCCCGAACTCCACCCCTCCTTCGCCTGAACGCCGCACTCCGCCTCACTTCCGCCCATGCTCGGGCGCAGCCCTCAGGCGCCGCTGCCCTCAGGTGGAGCGGCGCTCGGGCAGCCCCCCCCCCACGTAACCCCCCTCCACTGTGGCGGCACTGATTGTATGTCAGCGCAAACCCTTCCTGCTCCCACGAAGCGGCTCATCTGCTCCCCAAAGACTTTCCGCCCTCCCCCCTCTGGATTGTGCAGTAAATGTATTAGAACTGTTTGTTTTTGGTTGTGATAAAGAACTGCACCACAACTGCCAGTCTGATGATACTGTAAAGGAAATAACTTATGCTCAAACAAATGTGAGGTCTACAAAATTTATTATAAATATATATGACTCAAGCATATGTTGTAACCCATAAACCTGGTTTTATGAACTGCAACAAAAATCAGCCACAGTTATCTTGTTATTACAAAACAACTATACACCAAGGTCACAAAAAGGTCATTATAAGACATAGATACAGTATCAAACTTTTCACAGCCACCCTTCTTGATCCATAAAATTACTTCTTATTTAATGAATAATGACATAGGAATTCAAATTCTGTCAAACCCAATAAGACTCCGGCATCACACAGATGTCATTATTTTCATCTAAGTATTATAAATATACTTATTTTAAGCTATAAAAGAACATTTATGGTAGATTGTTTTTTTATATGGAATTGGCTGGATCTGGATGAAAACTTATCCCATGCCATCTACAGCATTGGAGGACTTTTCCTGCACATGTATGCTGTTTTTGCTGCTATGATTATTAGGCCAAACTACCTTATTTCTATAGTAAATTATTTAAAAGAAAATGTTAAAGCTTGGATTCTGAATTTGGGAACATCCTAGCTGAAAGAAAAATGCCACAAGTGGGAATGGATCAGATCTCTGACTTCTACAGATAGAAAATATTGTGTCACCATTTCTTCAGCCATAAGCAAAGCATGATGAATCAGGGCCTCCGATTGCTTTTTGTTTTGTTAGTCAATAGATAAATGTTTTGGCCAGAGTAAGAATTAGGGTTTGCCTCAGATTGTCATGGCATTTCCATTTGGCTCCTTACATTTAGCAATAACAGAAATTTTATAGAGGTGTCTTCCGGTACCCATGTATTGGTGAAATAAATTTTTGTTTAAAATATGTATCAAACACAGCTGCCATAACATAACCATATTTGTCACTGGGAAGTCAACATGGTCATTGCATTTTTAATGTTATATTCATATTAATACCTCATTTTTTTTACCTCATGTCTTGCTATCTGTCAAAAAACCCTGTAAAATATGTAACTAACTGGGAGCTAAATAAAGCGGCATATGCTGAAAAGTTCGGTTTCCTTGCAGTAGTAAATTTGTTGCATTAATTCTTATCTTGTCCTATAATTCACTGCATCTCTACATTCTATCTAATTCTGAACTGGGCTGCAGAGCAGATAAAAAAATTCACACAATGGGGCTGGGGACAGGGCATATTTTTCTACAAGTATGGGGGAAGCCTTGCAAAAAAACATGAAATGTTGAAAAAATATGTGGGGGGTTAGAAAATGCAAGTAATGTCTGTTTCTTTAATAAAAGTGAGATCTTTCCATACTACATTGTGAGATCTCAGTGGCCATTTGAGTGGCTTCTAGGTAACCTGCTCCCAACAATGTGGAGGATTCCAACTCTCATTTTGTGTCAGGGGAAGAGATGGGGGAGAAATATAAAAAGACAAAAGACAGGATAAAGGGAAACATAACGCAAAGTGAAAATAAAGCTGGGATAGGGGCCCAAAAAAGATTAAAAGGGTCAACTGAAACAGGAAAAGGCAAGAGAAAAAAGTTCAGGAGGAACACAAGTAGGTAGGTTGGTGGGAGAGACAAGGAAAGGGAAGAGGCTGTAGTCTCTTCCCAGAAGAGACAAAGACAAAAAGCAAAAGAGTGATACGGAGCAGGTTTCCCAATGAGTGATACAGCTTTAAACTTTTAATAAGAATGGGTTTGCAATCTCTCTTCAAATTAGGCTTGGACTGATCAATAGATGACTGCTACCTTGCACATTTCAGCTGGACTTTGAACCAGTTCATACAATATGCTGAGTCTCTGTACAGAAAGGAGCACACTTTCCTTCCACTGGCCATCTAACATGCTATAGCCCTGTCTCTGAAACCAGTAAGTATCCAAGCATTGCCATAGTGTCTGACTTGAATGCACATGAATCCTGGATCACATGTACAGTTTCAACTGTGTTTACCAAATCTACAAAC
Source organism: Heteronotia binoei (assembly GCF_032191835.1). Taxonomy (NCBI): domain Eukaryota; kingdom Metazoa; phylum Chordata; class Lepidosauria; order Squamata; family Gekkonidae; genus Heteronotia; species Heteronotia binoei. Next base: position 276,797 of record NW_026799994.1, read on the forward strand.
TCCAAAATAGAAAACATGACAATGTGTGGATGCCCACTGATATCAGAGGCAGGGTCAACATGCCAAGTGAATGAAGAGATAAGGTGCACTCCCCACCTTTTCTTGCTTCCCCAGAATATATGGACCTACTGGATTGTCCAACATGGGCCTCATTCAGATCTTTATGGTCTTGGTTGTTGTCACATTATGGCAAGTGTACTAACAGTATCATTAAAAAGATTGCAAACCAGCTTTTTTAGCCTTTCTCATAGGTTTTATCTAGAAAGCTGTCAGCATCTATAATAAAATTGTCTGAAATTTCTAGGCACTATACAGCTTCTTAGTACAAAATGCACAAATCCCCTCCATTTCTCAACAAAAATCTCTAAACTGGACGCTCACTTAACCATATATACTCCAAATATTCTTATTTATCAGGGACCGTTCTGACTGGGGAGGGAAGGTAGCATGGTATAGCCTAGTGTCTTCATATCTTAGAAGCTAAACAGGATTGGTACTTGGAAGGGAGACTCACCAAGGAAGGCTCTGCAGAAGGCAATGGCAAACCACCTCTGCTTCTACTTGCCTTGAAAGGGGTCACCATAAGTTAGTTGTGACACCTACCAAGCTTTATACACAAATATCCGTCCCAGTAAATCATTGGGTTAAATCCTACTAGTGTGTTTTCTTTAGCATAAAGCAATTTCCTGTAAAAGGCCCTTCCAGCCCGTGGATACTTACACGCTTTGCTAATCTCAGTATAATGGAGTTTGTGGTTCAACTAAAAACACACACACACAGGACTTGGCCAATTCCCCCCCCCAAAAAAAAACATAGGTATGTACCATAACACTAGCCACACTCCTAGAACTGCCAACTTTTTGCTAGCCACAAGGCAAATAGAAACCAAGCAGGCAGTTTCTCCCAACCACACCATCCATATAAAATGAAAGGCTTCTCCTAATGAATTTCTGCCTAGCAAGAGCCCAACCAGAAATCAAAACAGAAAACCCAAGTTCCCTCTTGCTCATCCAAAAACACTTCATTCTCCCCCAGGCATCTACCAGCTAACCTCTCTGAATAATACACTCTAATCCAGCTCAAGTGTTATTGGACCCAAAGAAAGAGAAATGCATTCCTATATTCCTGTACTTGCTGAAGACTTTAAGACAGAAACAGAAAAAACTGGCTGTGGAAACCTCTTTCTTCAGCCTGGATTGAGCATATAGGTCACTGATAAGTCAAAAGCCACAGTACAGTGACAAAACTCATTAGTAAATAATGGACCACATTAAGGGAAATACTCTGCAGAGCCTTCAGAAAAAGGCTGCAGCAGAACAGCGTTACAGAGGTATTTTAATTCCTCTAGGTACCATTTCTGTCACACTATGGAGTGTCAAACACATTATTTATGCATGATTCTTGAGCTCAATTATGGAGTCTGCAAAGCTCCTGGCTACTTAGCCAGAGAATGACGCAGAAATTCCTTCTCACTTTTGTAACCAAAGGCTAGAAAGCCTTATTAGATTCACCGTTCTCAATGGGTGAGGCTGCGGGGGAAACACACACAAGAATGAACAGCTGCAGCAGCCTAGAAAGACGACTCCGCAGCTCAACAAATATAGCCACACACAAAAGCCAATAAAATTTTTTATTGATGCTTGACATTTACACTGGATTTTTCCTTACTGACACCACAGTCAGTATGATCACCATCTCCTAAACCAGCCCTGTAAGAAGGAGAGGAGGAGGAGATTGGATTTATACTCCACACTTCATGGAGTCTCAGAGCGACTTACCATCTCCTTCCCTTCGGTGGGGATGAGAGAAATCAGAATTCCAATCAGATTCTCAGCTTGTTTTTAACAATACAGAATCAGAAAATCGGACAATCCCAGCTGGACCAGACAAGTGATCCATCAACCCCAGCGTCCTGTTTCACACAGGAGCCACCCAGTAGCTCTGGAGTGCCAACAAATCATGTTTCCATATCCTGCTTCTACCAAATGCAAACCCCACAATAATAATTTCATGTTGCTTCACTCAGTGCTGCTGGTTTCTGAGACTTTCTGATTGATTTGTGCAAGTCTGACAGTGGTTTATTTATCCCTCTACCCTTAATTTAATGAACTCTAGCGGCCTCCTGACTGTAAGCCAATATTCTTCTATACTGTACAGAACTCACATCTGAGAAAGTACAGAAAGGAACCAGGCACAATGGTTTCAATGCCTTGCCAACTGGTCTTTCATAAGAAAAAATGGTTACCTTTCCAAGTATCTGCGCTCCTCCAGGGTTCTAATTAAAAAAAAACAACTGTAGAGACTCTTTGGCTTGACTTCCACTCTTCCTTTGGCAGTCCAAAGGAAAGAGGACTGGAAACTAATGCAGAGTGACAGCCAAAGGAGAGAAAGAGAGGGGGAGGAAAAACAGGACCAGCAAAGTGAAAGCACATTAGGGAAATAAGTTCCAGGGAAATAATAACAGAGGAGGGACACTCATTTTGATAGTCAATGTAAGAAGATCCACATCAGGGCATACTGAAAGCCAAAGTCACCTACTGGGACTTGCGTCTGAGTAAAGTTGCACATTTGATATCACTGAGAGTTCAATACAACCTGTTTCTGCTGGAACTATAAAGAAGCTGTTGACAGAGACAGAATTTCACTTCAATTTCCACTTCAGTTTCATTAACTAAGTTTTCAAAATGTGCCATTTCTTTTCAGGTGAGCTATTACCATCAAATATAGGAATGAGAAAGTATGAACGTACTTAAATGGACTGGAATGAGAACAACATTACTGGAAGCACCTTTTTTCTAAAAGAATTCTAGAATCAAAAGAAGTTTCTATTTAAGAGCAGTTAGACCACTCACAAAATGCAGCCATCCTGCAGGAAGCATGAAATAATAAATTAAGCCATGGCTTACTTTTCATGCTCCATGCACTTGTATTATCTTAAGGCCTACAGCTCAACTTTTAGCTTGCAGGATGTGTCCAGGCAGAAATTCAACAGATGCCATTCTCCCAAACAGGCTGTATACACACATAATGAATTTCCACCTAGTGTACTGATAAAAGGATCAATGTCTTCCCATCACAACAATAACATGAATGGCCAGTCATTCCAGTGTTTCCCACTGCTTGGTACATAAACACTTCCTGATTAACTCAAGAGTAATTAGAAGCACATCATTTATTTTTTTAAAAATTAAAATTAATGTGTGACATAGTTCTTAATAAATTAAGTGGAGGCAACACACAACCTAAAGTGCTATGCACTCCAATCACAATGACCCCCTTACTCCCACTAGGAAGAAAACGTGGCATGGCATAACAAAACCAAAAAAACTTTAGGAAAACAGTGCAGTCTATACAGTACCCAGACTCAAACCAATGTGACAGCTCTTTTTGGCAGATACCACATTGTGGATTTCAAGATGTGACATTAACTTATAGAGTTTCCATGGCAGGAATATGTTATGAAATTGATAAATAGGTGCATGAAGCAGCAGCTCAACAAATCTTCACATGAGCCATGAATGATCTTAAAAGAAGTACTGACCCTCTAGGAAGAACAGGAGAGACAGCCTGATCAACTAATTTGCATGATAATTTAGCTGGGAATGATGCTTTTCTCACCAATGGCCATGTTAAAGATCAGCTGTACTATCATTGGTCATCTACAGGTTTATCAGCTGGCGATCATATCAGAATTGTATTGATTGCTATAGATCAAGAATTGTAAAATGTTGGGTAGAACTGCTATTATTGACTTAACAAAGGCTAATCTAAAATATAATATGACAGAGTCAAAGGAAGCAAATAAACCAACTGCAGCAGCATAAAGAGAAAACAGACTTAATTTTGTAAAATATTTGCTTAGTAGATCACAGCCATTGTAATTTAATTTAATTTACAAACCAAACAGATGAACTAACATACATCTAACATAACACTTTACAAATACGTTCTCTGTTCTCATACATTCCACAAAATCTACCCACTCCACAAAAATATTTTGGATAAAAATATACTTGTGAAAACTGCAAAGAAGTTAATTCTGGTTTCACAAAACTGACAATAATATACATTTAATCAGTACACAAGAACATAAATAATTTTTTACAGTAGACAGACAGCAGCCACATGTGCATGCAGATTTGTACTTCCCAAAAAAATTACATAACACCTACATCCAACCAGTGCATCTATGTACTGTTTTGTTTCTTTATAAGTGCAAAATCATTTACTGGGGATAGGATACAGAACACTATCTACAAATTGTGGAGATTTGGCTTTGGTGCAAACATTGAGGAACACTGATAAGACTCAAGGGCAAGCTTTCCAAGATTTGTAAATGAAGAGGCATTCTGACCATTTGAAAGAGACAGTTAAATATTGTTGCTGACTAAAGTATGGTTTATTATTGTTGTTTCCAAACATGATTTGCAGTCAGGGGATCTGGGTAAAGCAACAAAGGGTTTAATCTAGAACAAAGAGCTCCGCTCCAAAGACAACTTTCCACTCACATAAGTTCTTCCATCAGCAGAAAACTTTTCTAGTCAATGAATGGACACTCTCTGTCACCAGGACACCTTACACAAGTGGAAGAACTCCTTCTGGATTCATCTCCATAGCTTGGATCCAGCCTCAACTGTTCTGCACATATGTCAAGACAGCCAACTCACCACTGCTCAGTCTAAAGCACTGAGGACTTGGAGTCAGCATCTGCACACATTCTACTGCAGTATTCATAAACTCAGTAAAAATTTCCCCAAACTCCTAGAAATTCAATCTGTACAACATCTGCTGATATGTGTCTTACTTTGTTATGCATCACCTAGTCATCACACATACCCTGCACCATGTCACTGGATGCAACATGTTTTGGACATGTCCCCTCCCCCATCACCAGAAGTGATGTCAACCAGCCACTCCCCTATCTCCTGCCATGTCACCAGAAGTGACTGAAAAAGGCCACCCCATTCCCCTCCTGCATCACCGGAAGTCATGTGACCAGTCTCTCCCCCATCTACATCACCGGAAATGACAGGGACATCTTGCATATTAATTGGGCAGTTTCCATATACAGCCACACCCCTTCACCATCACCAGAAATGATGTGTCTAACACCACCCCATCCTCACCATCACCAGATGTTACCTGAACAGCCCTACTTCATTTCATGTCATTGAATGTCCTTTCTCCAGTGCCACCCACATATAGGGACATTGCAAGTTGGGTGTGACAGGATGACACCACTTCTAGTGCTGTAAGAGGGTGTGGCCTAATATGTAAATTCAATTTGTACCTTGTATTGAAATAGGCCCCATGTCAAGTAAATGAATTCCTCAATATAAATGGTGCCCTTTCCCCACTGACTGAGACTTCTACCTGATCTAAAAGGGAAGATGAAAAGCAAAATGGACATTTGACTAGTTTGTTGCAATCCAGTTTGCTTTCTGCATATGCCTGAAAATCTAAATTCCACTCCACACCATATTGAAACCAGATAAACAAAGAAGCAACACAAAAATTTAAATTGTATGCTCCAAAAAGAGATAGATGGCTAACAGATGCTTCATCTCCTATTCAGATTTTAATTACTGTAACGATCATCATCAGTATAAGTATACATATGGAATTATAGAGAATATGTCACTGAAATCTATTCCCTAAAATCTGTAAATATGGTAATTCTATTTTGAAACTTTGCATCTTGCAAACAGAAAGGAAACACTTTCTTACTTACAAATAAAATCAGCTTAATTCATACACTATAAGGTGCCTATAAATTCATGTTCATCAAAATGACACAATATTGAATGCAATTTTACTGCTGATATTGCAATATTGCCATGTTAAGGATGCAATTTTGCAATGATTTAATGTTTTCAGTTGAATGCAGATGAAACTAGTAACATCCCTGCAGAATAAAACCCAAAAATATTCACTCTCAAAGCATTCCACAGGAGTAGCAAAAACATTCAGGAACTTCTTTGCAAACTCCACTGGCATATATAAAAGCTGCATAACAGTCAGCTTCATGACAAATTTCTTAAAGCATCATGGATGGCATTAGTCAATAACAAGACTAACTTATCACACAAAATCATCAGACAAAAAGACCAAATGGTCGTTTGCTCATTTTTCAGTAAATGGCCACATTGCTCAAGCTCAGTGCTGTGTTGTCTTGTCAAAGCAAATAGCAAACAGAGTAATTCATTTAAAATGAGCAACATACCAAAATTTGGCATGCTGCCCCTTCGCCTGAAGAATGTCTGTTGATGGCATGTAAAATTAGACTCTCCTGCTATGGTAATCACAAAGTTCAAAGTTGTTGAATACCATGGCTGCTTCCACACAAAGATAACAGGTATGATGGGACTGAAAGGGAAAGTGGTGCCTGATATGGCCTCCACATGTGACCTAACCCACTTTGACTTCAATGCTTCCAGAAACATCAATTCAAATCAGGTTCCAGCAACATCAGAGCAAAGGAAAGGAAAACTATGGGAAGCAACAGAACAACACCAGGAAGAGGACGGTGTTGTATGGATGCTCCAAAACCCCCACTGCCGTATGAAAGCTGAGGCAGAGCAAATTCCCCCACACAGAATCAACCTTACTCAGCAGAAGTTGGCTGTGCAACCATGCTCTAACAATCACCACAAGCTTTTTCCTCTCGCCCTCCTTTCTACAGAGCTCAAATGCAGGCTACATCTTAAGACCAACTCTTATTGCCAAGCCTGCATGGTCAAGCAAACTATTAAAATTATCAACATCTACACAAACACACCAATCCATTAAAAAAAAAAGAACCTAGAGGGAAGAATATACTTTTACAGAGTACAACTGCAGAACCTCAGTGCCTCAGACTTAAAAATAAACAAGTTTCTAAAATCCTAAAGTTGGCTTTTCACTGAAGAAGAGTCAATGAAATGGCAGCAGCATCCTTTTATGCATATAAACGAACAGCCTCACAGGAAAACCACAACACAATCACAACATCTCATTCTACAATATCCTCTTTGGCCACAAAACTCTTCTCTGTCTACTGTCAAATGCATTTGCTTGTTTGTCATTCTAACTATTCTCTCATCTCCTAAAATTATCTAAGGGATGATCTCACCATGAAGGTCTACGAGCAGCAGATTCCAGAGGGAAATGCAATTTTGTTGCCTCTGATCTCTATCATTGCACATGTTTGTTTATATATATATATGCAGATCAGAAGAGCAGTGACTTTGATTTTTCACTTTCAGGTACCACTGAATTATTTTCAATACAACTAGAACAAGAAAGGCCCCACAAAACTTTCATTTTATTCTGAGATATTGGCAATCAACTATTAATAATGGCTATCTGAAATCAACAAGTAAGTAAATAGCTCTGTTTCAGATACATTGGAATATTTTACATTCTAAAAAGAATGCAAAATCTGCAAAATATTGGCTGTCATCCAGCCAGTAACATGTAGCAATTACTGGGTCCCAAATGGGGATGCCACCTTCCATGTTCACCAAAATATGTATGGTCTACCAAAGCTTTTTTGTAGCAAGAACTCCTTGCATATTAGGCCACACACCCCTGAGGTAGCCAATCCTCCTGAAGCTTACAGTAGGCCCTGTAAGCCCTTGGAGGATTGACTACATCAAGGGTGTGTGGCCTAATATGCAAAGGAGTTCTTGCTACAACAAAAGCCCTGTGGTCTTCTTACTGAGGTCTAGATGATTAGCACATTAATACTTGTGTAGGCATTCATTTAGGTTCAAACAATATATTGCAATTAGTAACATGAACAGTCTGGGTTTGCTTGACCTGACTTTCTCTGTCAGATGTCAGGAACGGAGGAACTTGTTTTCTAAGTGCCCAGAGTCAGATATGGTTTCAACATTTCCCTCATCGTGTTTTCCCAGCCCAAAACAGCCTTTTAAGTACATATGCAGCACCTCAATGCAACAAATAATAATAAGAATTGCAGATTTATACCCCGCCCTTCTCTCTGATTTAGAGACTCAGAGCGGCTTACAATCTCCTATATCTTCTTCCCCCACAACAGACACCCTGTGAGGTGGGTGGAGCTGAGAGGGCTCTCACAGCAGCTGCCCTTCCAAGGACAACTCCTATGAGAGTTATGGCTGACCCAAGGCCATTCTAGCAGGTGCAAGTGGAGGAGTGGGGAATAAAACCCAGTTCTCCCAGATATGAGTCCACGCACTTAACCACTACACCAAACTGGCTCTTGGGGCAGTTTCATAAAAAATAACCCTCCTCAGGGCAGTTTCATAAAAATTGTAATATGCTATTTGGCCCATAGCTGAATAGACAGAAACATTCTGTCCATCAGCTGTACAGTCATATTACTGTTACTCCATTCTATGCCCATTCAAAGCAATAGGCTTACACTGCAGCAACTCTGCACTGATTGCTCTGGAGGGCACTTACCTTGCAGTGGGGCGTACAGCAATATCAGCAAGCCAACCACTCCTACAAGCCAAAATTGCTAAGACAGTGAGGAGTTGTACAAGCTCCATGGACACAATCCATACTTATTTTTAGCACTCTACAGCATTAGGCAGCATAAATGGCTTTATAGTGCAACAGTAATCAAAACAAGGCATACTGAATTACTTCCAGTTCCCCAGGTAATGTAGGTGAGAAAGCTACAAGGGACACATGCAAAAGATCAGTGCTATTTGTATCTTTTGTCAAATTTCTTGGAGTAGTTAATTATCATAAATACGGTGACAATGAAAGCAAAACATATAAAAGATATAAATGCAATAAAAGATCTTCTGGGTTGGAAAGCAACGTAGTCTGTGTCAAGGACAATTTCTTCTGGACAAAACAGTTCCTGGGTTTCTGGGCCTGGAAAGCCACCATTGTCAATTATCTCCCTGTAACGTTTGGCAGAAGATCTTGGCTCATACCGGTTGACAACATAATGATAAAGGCCATATTTAGGATCTGTCCTATCAATGAAACAATAGACAAAATAGCCTTGGATGTTGACATTATCCAAAGTATAGGCTGCAAAACAGAACAAAACAAGAGGGAAGGGAGGAAAAGAAATTAATGTCGTGCTTGTTTAAACCACCATATGCTGCTAAATCCTAGGTTTGTGTTCCTTCAGATAAACAAGGAAGATGTCTTGAAAAACTGACATAAAAATGTATTAATTGACCAAATTCTTATAGTATTAAGTCCATATAAGATGAATCCTTCAGAAGGAAGGATTCCATAAGAAGTTTTCTGTTAAGGACAAAAAGAAGGACAATTATAAGAGAAAGAGGAAAAATTCAAAAGAAATCATGTGGCACCTTGAACACTAACCAATCTATCAAAGCATTTTGTGACCCAGATATGGAAATCAAATCTTTCATTAGCAAATACAGATTATATATGGACAGATTGTACAAACACACTCAAAAGGAAAAATTCTGAGCAGTATGGTTAAAAAGCCATGAAATGCAAGCACAGCCTATGACATTTTTACACACAACTAAAACAGTAAAAGATAAGCACAGAGACCAACTACAACTGTCAACAGAGTTTATATAGTTACTTTTGAATTTACAGACTTGAAGTCAGCTTCATAGCATGAGTAGGCTGGGACATCAAAGCCACACAGTTTGACTTGAGAATCTGATTCTTCCATGTGTTCTAGAACAAAGATTTTTGAGCCTGCAAGTATCTTTGGAACTAAAAAGCAATGGTGGGTACAAATGCCAAATGACTGCCGCAGGATGCAAAGAAACAAACAAAATGTCAGGGAGTGAGGTTATGCAGAACTCTAGAAGTAACTCTTCAATGTTCCAGGCAGAAGCTCAGCTTGACAGGAAGCCTTCTCAAAATAACAGATGGTTTTAAAATATTGTCTTGCATATACACAGCTTACTTTCAATTACACAGCAAAAATTCTTTTGCTGTGGTGGCAGCTGCTGCCAAAAGCAATACTTTTTTAAAAAAAACCCTGTACAGTCAATCAGATCTCTGATAGCCAATTAGAAGCCCTGCCAGGCAAAAGTCTCACCTGGCTCCATCAAGTTTCTAAAAGCACTTGGCAGGTGTCAGGAAAAATTCTGGTGGGCATCATAGTGCTCATGGGACCCTTGTTCTAGACCTACCTGCCTTGGAATCTGTGTATTCTTCCAGTGTCAACATATATATTTGTAAACAAATAGAAGGCACTGTGAGTGTTCTCTCACAAGGAAACAGACTCTGTAAAGAGGCTCAGAAGTTACCATTGAAGTAATCTCTGTTTGCAAATATATGGCTTCTCTAGAACAAAACATGCAATAGGTTCTGGTTCCATGGCAACATGGCATCAGGTTCCTAGTATTGCTTTGACTACATGTTTTTTGCCTTTTTGATCAGCAGGAGGTAAAAGACAAACAAAAAGGAAGATGACAGTTCCCAATGATGAAGGAATAATAAACAGCAGCATTCTTCTAGGATCCCAGGCTGAGAGAGAAAGGAGGGATCAAGCAGAAAAACTCCAAGGGAAACTGTTGTGGGGGGTCTAAAAGTGAAACAGGTATGTGTGGTGGTCAAACAAGGCATATGTGGTAGATGTGGTAATCAAACAAGTCACCACAAGAATACACAAGGCCCCAAATAGACACACTGTTCTTGTATGCTTGTTCCATTTTGAAATATCGCTTCGAATACCTCAGTCTAGCCATAGTCTACTCCTGGAAGGACACAGTAGCTTTTAAACTACTGCTGCTGTCTTCATGAAACCTGGATTTTCCACCTGAAAGGCAATAACCATTACAATTCAGAAAACACAGTATAAAACTTGTATCTTGAGGCATTCATTTTTTTTAAAGACCCTTACCTTTTAAAGCTTCATTGACATAACTCTGTATGTAATATATCCTCAGCTTGTCTTCAGCTGCATCTGGCTTGTCATCAATCCCACTGGCTATGATGTAAATTGGTACATCACCATATTTCAATTTTACCCACTGGAGGAGCTTGCGCAATCCCCAAGGCACTACTCTACTTCCACTAGGTGATTCCAGCCAAGTGATGTCATTGAGCAATTGGACTTTGAGCTTTTGATCGTATTTCTCTGGGTCTTCATTTTCTGAGTCTACAAGTACTGTAGTGTAGTGACTTAAAGCAAAAAAATCAAATGAACCACGTATTACCTTTTTTTCCTCCTCTGAGAAATAAGGTAAGGTAATGTCTCTACTGTTTCTTTGGTAAGGCCACTGTCTCATCATATCCGGATAGTCACCTTTTCCAAAGATGGGTTCAGCAAACCAGCCAAAGTCAAATTCCAAAACTCGGTTGGCAGCCATTTTGTCTTCTTCAGAAAAGGGACAGGCTGGCTCTGCCCAGTCAGCTTGTAAGGCAATTGATATTTTACCCTTCTGAGTCTTCCTGAATTCTTTATCATACAGGTGCCAGGCTTTAGCGTGACCCTTCAATAGATTATGCGCTGCAGTGAAAGTCAAGTTCTTGGTGTAAGGCTCATTTATTGTGATCCAAAATTTGACATGCTGGCCAAGCTTTTTAAAGCAAAGTCTTGCATATTCCTCAAAGGCACGCACAGTCAAAGGGTTCTCCCACCCACCATGCTTGGCTAGAGAAACAGGAAGTCCTTGATTCTCACCCATGGGCTTCCACAAAGCAACCACAGGAGTTATATTAACTCTAAGTAGCTCACTAACAAAGCACTGATAATAAAACAGGAGTGTGTGGTTAACATAAGACAGATTTCCTGAAGGGAGAATCAAAGACCATTTCAAGGTAAAATAGAAGTGTGTGATGTGCATTTCTCCAAGTAAAGAAATCTGAAGCCTGATGGCAGCAAGATCAGCACAGTGACGCTTGCGTTTTGGGGCATCAACACCCTCAACTTTAATGAGTGTATTGGTTCGATAGACATCCCAAATATAAACACTGGGATCAAGGAACTGGGAGGGAGTTGTATCAATCTGGAAAGGGGGAAAAAAGAACAGATTCGGTTTATTACAAAGAGGAAAACATAGGCAGACAAGCTCAAATGACTAACTGAATTTCATAGGAACTTGACATTTATTTGCTGGTGTTATCTCAGTACACTCACAAGATTTTATATTTCCATTATTTCTTTGCATATTTTAGGGTAGATTTTATATTTCCATTACTTCTTTACATATTTTAGGCTAGTCTCAGTCATACATCATAACAGTATCTGTTGTCAACATAGCTACTCTCATGTTTGGGCATATTTATCCCATACTTATAGGAATGAATAGGTCTTTCCCTTCTAACTAAATAGTATAAGGGGAAACCATAAACCTTTTGGAGAGAAGAAATAGATACTGTCACATGACATAGATATAGATACTGTCACATATCGTCACATGACCTGGACGATAAAGAAACTTAGTCAGAAACTTAGCAAAGTCAGCCCCAGTTAGTACTTGGGTGGAAGCTCACTAAGGAAGTCTGGGTTTGCTACACAGAAGCAGGATTTGGCAAGTCAGTTCTGTTCATCTCTGAAAACTCTACGGTGGTCATCGTAAGTCTGCTGCAACTTGACAGCACGTTGCACCACCATGTCATGTGATCTTCTTCAGATGACATCAAGAGATGACTGCTATTATGCTTATTTTCCAGTATGCTATAATTTAGCTGATTGTCAAATATTGCTAGAGATCTTACTGGCACTAAAGAAATTATCTTGAAAACAGATTGTCCCTTTCCCAAAACATACACTGAAAAGAACTGGGATAACAGCACAGATCTGTTGTCCTCATTTCTTTGTGGTATCAAAAAACAAAACCCTGATAACACCAACTCTGCTATTCAGTATATACAATGTAGGGGCATTTGGAGATGCGCTGCCTATCTTTATCTTTTTCCCTTTTCTCCTCAGAACTTTTTTCTCTACCACATGTTTTTTTTTTCAGCCGCTTCCCCCTTTTACCCATGGGAACAAAAATCCTTTCCCTGACTAAACACACCAGAGGTACCGAACCCAATATATTCTCACAGTTCAAGATGCATAGTTATGTTACTCTCTCTGTAGCAGCAGAAAAGAGTAAGAGTCCATAGCACCTTAAAGACTAACAAAATGTGTGGTAGGATATGAGCTTTTGTGAGTTACTGCTCACTTCTTTAGATACAGCTAGAATGTGAGTCCATCTGTCCTATTTCAGATGCCAAATGATATTAGCAGGCAAAAGACAAATAGCAGGTATGACTGGTTTAGGTGTGATACACAGAGAGGTAGTAGGTGTGGAGAAATCAACTGGTAAAGAGACAGGAAACCTAGGTCTGGATTCAGTGCAGGTAGATGCATGGTCTTGAGCTTTGTTATCAGTTGCAATTCAGCAGTCTCTAATTTGTAAGAGAACTGCTACTTTTAGGTCAGCAACTGAATGTCCTGGAAGGTTAAAATGTTCCTCCACTAGTTGTGGTTTCTAATGTCAGACTTATGTCTATTAATTCTTTGCTGAAGGGACTGGTCTGTTCATCCAATGTAATGAGTGGTACTGGGCTCCCAGGCTTTCCTAATATTATCACAATGTGTGTGTGTAATATATGAAGGTGGGGGAAGGAGAGCTATATTCCAGTCATTTCAGAGAATCTGAAGTCAAATGAAAACTAATTGGACTCATTCATAATATTTGTAAATGACAAACATTGCCCTCTATTTCAGACCCATATATTTCTTCTGGCTATTCTGGCTCATATAAATGTGACTTCAGTGGTAGAGAAAAATGACTTATTTAAAATGTGATATAGACATTTATACATTGTCTGATCAGATAGCACAATTTGCCAGAGTTTTACATTTGTTTACATGAGGAAAAAATCTGAATTTTGGTGCATTTTTATTATAAATCTTTATTTTTGGAGTCTGTATGGTTGTCATATTCTTCTATGAATTCTGCATTGTATGTGTCAAGACTGCAACTGCCTTTGGTCATTAATAATCAATAACATGATCCTAATGATAACTCATTAAAATAATCTGGTTTCCAATTAATTGGACATACCTTCTACCTATTAAAGTATTTTAATCTATTTGCTTAGTGGACTAACACTGGAACCTTAAGCAGAGGTATATCCTTCCAAGTTCACTAAAGTCAACAGCTTAGATGGCTGTAACTCAGCTTAGGGTGGCACTGTGAGTGTTTCTGTTCTGCTTATTTTGTTGTTGTTCAGTCACACAGTCAAGTCCGACTCTTTGTGACCCCATGGACAAAGTCACGCCATGCACTCCTGTCTTGTGAAGTCTGTCACTACTTCCATGTCTTCCCCTTCTATTTGCCAAGGAGTGATGGGGCCGGATGCCATGAACTTAGTTTTTTTGATGTTGAGTTTCAAGCCTACTTTTGTGCTCTCCTCTTTCACCCTCAACAAGAGGTTCTTTAGGTCCTCTTCACTTTCTGTCATTAGAGTGGTATCATCTGGTTATAATTTGTGGTTATTAACAGTTATTTTTCCAAGTTGTCAATCTGCTTTGTTAACATTATATGGATGAAACATTAAATGCCACTGCACTCCAAAATAGTGTAAACCAGCTGTGGAGTTCTAACAAAGTGCTTAGTCAGAAGTTGCTGTTTTTTTCTGGAAAGTTCAGTGTTGGGCTCACGGGACAATAATAAAAAGCATCGTGTCAGAGGGAAATAGCTTTTCTGGAGAAAAATCCCTCATCGAATAGTAAAGCATGCATTTTCACAATCACTGTGGGAATGCAGTCAGAAATGTTTTTCCAGCACGATGCACTATAAATCATGCAGCCTCAGCCCTGCAGCACAAAATGTTTAAGAGCCCTTCTGAAGCAAACAGTCTGCAAGGCCTGAAAGTGACTGTAAAGCTCTCTTGTGCTAACTGGGTCAGTAACTTTGCTGGAGTTACCAGTCTCAGTCTTGGGAGGCACCAGCTCCAGTTCCTATTAGGAGCCAGGAGAGTAATGGCTGCACAATTTTCTTGGAAGTATCAGTGTACCAAGCATGGTGCAAGGTAATGATGATACAGTCGCCAAGAATATAACATTTTATCTTTTAAAAAAAACCCTGTGTTCCAAGCCAAAACAACTGGAGAAGTCCTATCCTGGGTGCAAACTGAAAGCTAAATTTTAAAATGTTATATCTTCATTACATTGCCGTAAGGTGGGAGCTTAATTATAGAAGATATTTGAATGGGTATTTTTAATGTAAACAGCAAATTGGAAAGTGCCATAACCTCTGTCTGAATCAGTTTTCCCAGCCCAATTTGCTGCTTACTATTAAAAATACCCATTCAAACATCTTATATAATTAAGCCCCCACCTCACTGCAGGAGAGAGCTCTCAATCCAAGTCTTGGATTGCTGCACATCCCAGACCCTCCCACACCTGACACAGAATAAGAAACGTAGTAACTGTTTGAATTTATCATTTACACGTATGGCACTTTAGAAAACAACATAAGCCAAAAGGAAAGATCCTTGTCTCAAGAGGCTTGCATATACATTTCAACAGTGAGAGAGAGAGAACAAAGGGAAGAAAGGAAAAAAAGAAGTAAGGGTAACCAATAAGGAAAAGGGAGAAATTGAAGACCTATGAATCACAGAATGTGTTATCATGTGTCTGTCTCCCTAACCACATGATCAGCCACCAGATAAAATGTGGGCTGTTTTTAATTTGTTTTTTGCCAGGAAAATTGAGCACAATCTCACACTACGTTATCTGACCATCATGCAAAGCCTGAATGCATCCAAAGGATAATGTGTTGCTGACGAAGCACCCAACCAAGCTGTTACAAAATACGTTCGATAATCTCATTTCATAGGAAATGAAAAGGAAGATTTGGTTCTGTCATTTGACTTACGTGGAGATTATTTTCAATAATTCCCCAAGCAAAATTACAGGGGAAAATCCCTTCTATCGGCTGGTTTTCTGGTAATGGAAGGAAACCATTTTTTCCTATCACTTCTTGGTAGAAATGTGCTGAAGACTTTGAGATCAATTCTTTATCATGGCTTTGAAAGTCAACATAAAATAGACCCCTTCGAATGTTGCCTCTGATCCACTCAAAGCCGTCCATGAGCGACCAAACTGTGTATCCAATGACAGGAACTCCATCGTACCGAATAGCTGAGAATGAAACAAAAAATAAACAATTAAATAATATCTTCTTATGTAGAATGCATTGCAAGCATCTGAACAGTTGTATATGTATTCCACCCAAAAAAAGTACAATTGTTCGAGCATTTTACAATAGTTTTCAAACTATGATGCTTTAGGCTATCATCATGGGTAGTGCACTGTTAGAGCAGAAGTCATTTCATTGCCACCAGTTTCAACCTGTGATCTGACAACAACAAAAGAGCTTGAGTGTCCCTACCCTTTAGAAAGGAGTATGATTTTGGATGGCCCAAATCCTATCAGATCTCAGAAGCTAAGTGGAGACAGACTTTGGTTGATACTTGGATGGAGACAGCTAGGGAAGTCCAGGGTGACCATGCAATGCAGGCAACGGCTAGCCACCTCTGAATGTCTCTTGCCCTGAAAATCATACAGGGTTTCCATTACATGACTTTGCTTCCACTTACTTCCTCAGGTCCCTTTCCTTATGGTCTGTTTGTCAGAAAGAGCGAAGTACTGAGAAGTTTTCCTGCGACTGTCTGCCCTGGAGCCCATTCTTATCTTGTGACTTCCCAGCACTCCAGCAAGGTTTGTATTCAGGAAATCCCAAAGAACAGACTAATGACATGGTTATATACCATTATCACCTTTCCCTGTCACTTCTCTCTCAAATACTCATAAGACTCATGCTGTCATCCTCCCTCCAACACCCACATCTATTTTTGGCTTTATCTGCCTTCTTTTCACATCTAAAAAACTGCAAAAAACAAATTAATTCTGTTACTTGTGCAAAATACCAGTATTAAATTTTAAAGCTATCTTCAAATCATAACAAATATGTACATGTTTCCTTTTGCATTCTGTTTTTGTTGTAAGTACTCACAATACACTGTCATGTGGCACATGTTGGTCATGTGTGAAACTTCCCTAGTGCCTCTTAAAAAACTCCTTCCACAAACTTGAAGAACAAGGACAGTCAGGCAGCACTGGGACATGAACCCAAGATGTTATTTAAAAGTGTAGAAATCTGGGAAATGATATTATCAGAGATTACACATTGACTTCCCGTCAAAGGAGAAAAGAAAGGACATCTGATCCATGGGGAAAGATCAAAGTCAGCACAGATGGTACCTACTTCAGAGCAGGGTTGACAAGGCAGAAGAGACAATAGGCAGACTCCAGACATGGAATCAGGGCCCGTTAGACATAGACCTCACCGTCCCGAGTTAGAAGCTATCCTGCAACAAGCTGTTCTGTCAGCAGAGCAGTCAGAGGGAAAAAATGTGCTATGTAATAGTGATGGCAATGCAAACTATGATATTCCTTGGAAAGAGTTTGTTTATACCTTGGTTTCTTACCCAATGGGGACTCAGAACAGCTTACAGAATCATTCTGCCCCCCCCCTCCATTTTCTCCTCACAAACTCTGTGACATAGGCCAGACTCAGAGTGACTAACCCAGCACACTTCCATGGCAGGGTGGGGATTCAGACATGGACTTCCCAGAGTCTAGTCTTCTCTGCTCTAATCACTACACCATGCTGACTCCCACAATGCCATTTCTGCTTATCTGATAAATGCTATTTATCATACAGCCCTGATTCTCTAGGTTCTTCTCATGGAAAATCATTGCCCTTCAAAAGTCTCAATCTCTTACATGCTACACCTTCAATTACTTCTTTATCTGGGTTGAAAAATTCCTGGAAATTTGGGGATGCAACCTGGTGGTGGCAGGGTTTGGGGAAGGACCTCAGCAAGTTACAATGCTATCAAGCCCAGCCTCCAAAGTAGCTATTTTCTCCAGGTGAATTGACCTGTGTCACCTGAAGATCAGTTGTAATTCTGGGAGATCTCCAGGCCCCACCTAGGTTGGCTACTCCTGCTATGCCTCTGACTGGAAGGTGGGGGAGGGCTCTACAGAGTCACTCTTTTTTCAACTAGAGTTTCACAGCACTGGCATGTTGACCTAGTTTAGCCTGAAGGCTGGGGTAATGGAATAATGCTAAGAACCCTAGCTCACCCCACCCACAACCATCATGCTCCTTGTAATGGAGATCTATGTATAGGGGAAGACTCACTAGTTCTCTTGAAGGAGCTCTCTCCATCTGGGTTGAAAGACTAGGCAGATGAGATCTTGGAGGAGTGCTTGTTTCCACCAGGCTCACCTCCTCCCCACCCAGAAGTGAAAGCAGCAGGACTGGCAGCGTGGTCTTACCAGGTGGTGGCAGCAAAAAACAATGGAGCTCAGGAGTCCTGAAAGAGGTGGCAGCAAGTTCCCCTGTGTGTGACAATGGGAAACATTCTTGCCTTAGGGAGCCTGTCCTTTTATCTACCACCTGGGCCTCTTTGTGTGGCTCACTTGGTCCATCTCTTCTTACATCTGTCTGTAAGAGTTTAGGCTTACCATTTCTGCCTTTCATGCTATTTCTCTTTGTACACTTATCCATATCTTGCTTTTTTTGTGCTGATGTCATGAGAGTATGCCAGTTCTTTGCACAATAATTTAAGCCCCTAAATGGGAGGGAATTGCATGAAGTGGCTATGATGGGTGCCTTATGCAGAAAGGAGATAACCATTTTCAGGTGTGAACCATATATGGTTTGATTCCTAGCATTCTGTGAAAACCTGTAGGTTGTCTACCTTTAAGTCACTAGTTCCAAACGCACTTTTTATTAGTCATTGCTTTTTGCTTATGGCATTTACATCTATAGTTCAGCTAGTATTGGCTCTCAGTTTCACTGCCCAGGCTCCATCTGAAACTGCCTACCAGCCCTGCGACTGCTCCTGTTTCCTGGCCAGCTGGAATTCTGTTCCTAGTCCCATGGTGTATAGGACTGTGTCTAATTTTTGATGAATTGTGCAAAGAACTTACCAGGGACAATAAACCACTTACCTCTGTCATGTCATGTAGAAGATAAGTTGCTATTGGTGAAAAAGCATGCAGACTTTCAAACAGTACAAAATTCATTTTTTAAAAAAATGGCAAGCTTATTTTCAAACCCACACATATCTCAGTCATATACAGACATGCAGCACGTCTGCAATCAACAAAATATATAAAGGCACATATTGGCTGATAACAGATGGGCATTTTGGGGTGCTTGGGAGGCTTTCCAAATTGTGATGGCTCAAAAAGAGCCGTCCTGAAGCCTACACATAATCCCCCACAAGCCGTCCCCATCCCATCCATGGGCATGTTCAGATGGCTGTTATGCACCATTCCTGTCTACATTTTCAGTAGTCACACACACACATAAGTGTGCATACATGCACATAAGTGTGCATAAGTGTGCGTGCATGCGCGTAAGTGTGCATGTGCACACATGAGCTCTGAAGAGTTTTAATTTTTAAAAAGGATGCGACTTGGGGTGGCTTGGCAGTTTCACACTACCAAGGTGCCTCACTTGTGCCCTTCCGCTATCAGACGCCAAGAAGGTGACTGGCAAGTGGCTCAAAAATTTGCTACCACTTTGGAACTGGTCGTTTTTTCAGTTGCACTGCAGAGGCTGGGGTGAGTTCAGGACGAGGAGAGGCAGCAGATGTTTGTGTGTGGAGGGATTTTTTTGGATGGATTTCAGAGGCATCTCTGAGTTGGCCCAAAGTGCTGGTCTGAGCAGCCATTAAATTCCATTTCATGTTAAACTATTGCAATGCCTGTAAATGTTATGTGTTATCTTTTCTCCCAACTCTGTATTCCAACTATATTTTATGGCTATTCAATGATTATTTGTTTATTTAAAGGATATTATTGAATTATATTTTGTATCATGTACTTTTCAATAAAATCATTTAATTGTTTTTTTTAAAACCCTTCCATTTTACACTCTTAAGATATGTCTTGCCATCTTCCGGGCATGGAACAGAGGTCACTGGGGGTGTGAGGGGGGAAGTACTTGTGAATTTCCTGCATTGTGTGGGGGTTGGACTAGATGGCCCTGGAGGTTCCTTCCAACTCTATGATTCTACAATGCAAAATACACTACTTAAAACCATTCTGTTTTTAAAATGGATACATGCTTCAGTATTTCTCCACCTTACGGTGCCAATTATTTTACAATGTCAGTGCAACTACTATTACTTTAATTCAGAATAACAATGTCCACTCTAACTGGCAAGCAGTAACAATCTCTGGTCAGTCCTAGTTGAACTAATAAAAGCCTTCTTTGTGTTTTATACAAGAATTGTTTTAGGAAAAAAAGAGTTTACACCTGGCATCAGGTGTGGAATTCTAACAGGAGCTCCCTTGATGTAGCCAATCCTCCGAGAGCTTACAAAAAAAAGCCTTGTAAGCTCTTGGAGGATTGGTTACCTTGGGGGGGGTGGCCTAATATGCAAAGAAGCTCTTGCTTACCCCTGCCTGACATAAGGTATAATTTTTTATGCTGCTTTGCTATTTTAAAAGAGAAAGTTGCTTTTTACTTAAGAACATAAGAGAAGCCATGTTGGATCAGGCCAATGGCCCATCCAGTCCAACACTCTGTGTCACACAGTGGCCAAAAAATATTATACACACACACACACACACACACACTGTGGCTAATAGCCACTTATGGAACTCTGCTCCATAATTTTATCCAATCCCCTCTTGAAGCTGGCTATGCTTGTAGCTGCCACCACCTCCTGTGACAGTGAATTCTACTTGTTAATCATCCTTTGGGTGAAGTACTTCCTTTTATCCGTTTTAACCTGACTGCTCAGCAATTTCATTGAATGCCCACGAGTTCTTGTATTGTGAGAAAGGGAGAAAAGTACTTCTTTCTCTACTTTCTCCATCCCATGCATTATCTTGTAAACCTCTATCATGTCGCCTCGCAGGCAACGTTTCTCCAAGCTAAAGAGCCCCAAGCGTTTCAACCTTTCTTCATAGGGAAAGTGTTCCAACCCTTTAATCATTCTAGTTGCCCTTTTCTGGACTTTCTCCAATGCTATAATATCCTTTTTGAGATGTGGCGACCAGAACTGCACACAGTACTCCAAATGAGACCGCACCATCGATTTATACAGGGGCATTATGATACTGGCTGATTTGTTATCAATTCCCTTCCTAATAACTCCCAGCATGGCATTGGCCTTTCTTATTGCAATCGCACACTGTCTTGAAATTTTAAGTGAGTTATCTACCACAACCCCAAGATCTCTCTCTTGGTCAGTCTCTGCCAGTTCACACCCCATCAACTTGTATTTGTAGCTAGGATTCTTGGCCCCAATGTGCATTACTTTGCACTTGGCCACATTGAACCTCATCTGCCATGTTGACGCCCACTCACCCAGCCTCAACAGATCTCTTTGGAGTGCCTCACAATCCTCTCTGGTTCTCACCACCCTGAACACTTTAGTGTCATCTGCAAACTTGGCCACTTCACTGCTCACTCCCAACTCCAAACCATTTATGAACAAGTTAAAGAGCATGGGACCCAGTACTGAGCCCTGCGGCACCCCACTGCTTACCGTCCTCCACTGCGAAGACTGCCCATTTATACTCACTCTCTACTTCCTATAAATCAGCCAGTTTTTGATCCACAAGAAGACCTGTTCTTTTACTCCATGACTCTCGAGCTTTCTAAGGAGCCTTTGATGAGTAACTTTATTAAAAGCTTTCTGGAAGTCAAGGTAAACAACATCTATTGGGTCTCCTTTGTCCACATGTTTGTTCACCCCCTCAAGGACATGTAACAGGTTAGTGAGGCAAGATCTTCCCTTACAGAACCCATGCTGAGTCTTCCTCAACAACCCATGTTCATCAATGTGCCTACTCATTCTGTCCTTGATAATGGTTTCTAACAACTTTCCCAGTATTGAAGTCAGACTGACTGGCTTGTAATTTCCCAGATCTCCTTTGGAACCCTTTTTAAAGATGGGGGTGACATTTGCTACCTTCCAGTCCTCAGGAACGGAGGCAGATTTCAATGAAAGTTTACAGATTTTTGTCAGAAGATCCATAAGTTCAACTTTGAGTTCCTTCAGAACTCTTGGATGTATGCCATCCGGACCTGGTGACATTCATTTTTAATTTGTCTATCAGTTGTAGGACCTCCTCTTTTGTCACCTCAATCTGACTCAGGTCTTTCAACACCCCTTCCAAAATTAGAGCAGGCAAACACTTCTCATCTTCCACAGTGAAGACGGAGGCAAAAAATGCATACAGCTTCTCAGCCATTTCCCTATCCTCCTTCAGTAATTCTTTTACCCCTTGGTCATCCAAGGGCCCCACTGCCTCCCTGGCTGGTTTCCTGCTTCTAATATATTTGAAGAAATTTTTATTGTTGGTCTTTATGTATTTTGCAATATGCTCCTCATAGTCCCTTTTTGCCTGCCTGATCGCATTCTTGCATTTGATTTGCCACAGCCTGTGTTCCCTTTTATTAATCTCTCTTGGACTGGTTTTCCACCGCTTAAAGGAGTCCTTCTTACCTTTTACAGCTTTCATTACTTTGTTTGTTAACCGTGCAGGCCTTTTCTTATACCTGTTTGTGCCTTTCCTAACTTGTGGTATATATTTTATCTGAGCTTCTAGGATTGTAGTTTTAAATAGCCTCTCTGACATACAGAGCCACCCTACCTCCAACCCTTCCCTCCCTATCCTTCCGATATAACTTATATCCAGGAATCACCGTGTCCCACTGATTCTCCTCATTCCACCAAGTTTCTGAAATTCCCACAATGTCTATGTTTTCTCCCAACACTAAACATTCCAATTCACCAATTTTACTTTGAACACTTCTAGCATTTGCAAACAAACATCTATAATTTCCCAGGCAAGCTAGGCTCGCAACCTTCCTCCTGCCACCTCGAGACTTTGGCAGACAGTCCATACTGTTTGTCACCATCACAGTGGACAACTCTGATCCATTACCCGGTAGAAAAGTAACAGCTAACCCTTCATCTCTTTGAGATGAGTCCTCCCGAACCAGAGACATTTCATCTCCTGTCGGCTTTCCCTCAAGATTTAGTTTAAAAACTGCTCTGTCACCTTTTTTATTTTAAGCGCCAGCAGCCTGGTTCCATCTGGGGACAAGTGGAGACCGTCTCTTTTGTACAGCTCCCGCTTGTTCCAGAAAGCTTCCCAGTGCCTAACAAACTTAAACCCTTCCTCCTTACACCATCGTCTCATCTACACATTGAGACTTCTAATTTGTGCCTGTCTCTCC